>NW_026048298.1:15000-30000 GCF_023864345.2 Schistocerca serialis cubense | reverse complement strand
GCATGGCATTTCGGGAGATGGGAGGGGGCAAACGAGGAAACGAGGAGCGGCGGCCAAAGACGGGACGGGGAGGGGCGCGGTGTGGGTGGCTTGCGCCTGTGCTCGGCGTTGTGGTTTGTGCAAAAGAGGAGGAGAAAAACAATGTGAGTTGCCAGGGAGGGGAGCGGTGTTGTGTTGTGGTTGTCGTGGTGTAGCCGCAGACGCGGCTGTCAGTGAACGTGGCGAGACGGACGGATGCGCGGAGGGGCGGGGGCGGCGCATTTCGCCGGTGCCGTGCCGTGCCATGCCTGAAAGCCGCGTGGTCGCTGTGTTGTTGGTGGCGTGGGGGCGAGGAGAGTACCGTACGGGTGTGCTTGTGCGCCGGAAATGGGCACACTGCGCCCGCCCGTCTTGGAGGCTGACGGCTGTGGTGTGGAAATGGGGCGCGGTGATGTTGAAGCAGTTGAAGAACAGAAAAGAAACCAAGAAAACGGAAGGCGTGATGCGGCGGTGGTGGTGAGAGCGGGAAAAACAAAACAAACAAAAAAAAAAAAGAAGGAAAAACAACAAGAAAACAAAAAGTCTATCAATATTAAAATGTAAATGGAAATGGAAATGGACCCAGGTATAACCTCCCTGCACAAATAGCAGAGAGTCCGATGATAATAAAAATGTGCCAGAATGTTAACGTCCCTACAAAACAAACCCAACGATAATATTAATGAAAGAGTGAACCGTATGTAACATTGCAACAGACATAATGAAACCTGATAAATTGTATAAGGGCAGCAGCGTTGACCTTTGGCCCTGTATTCAGAATCAAAAGAGCCAAAGATCGTTACCCCAATGAAAAAGACACTGAAACACGTATGTAACATAGTAGCGATGGCGAGACATTGTAGCATCTGTGACCAGAGAGTTTGCGCTGGACTGCGCGAGTGTTGCGAGCGGTTCTCAGTCAGTCAGTCAGTCAGTGAGTAGTCGTTGCGAGTCCGTAGCTCTGTGTAGTTGAGGGCTGTACTCTGTCAGTAGTCGTCGCGTGCAGTACGCTAATAGTCGTCATGCAGAGCGGTCGGTCAGTAGTAGCAGCCGAGTGCGGTTGTGTGATGTAGGCGGTCGGCAACACTGGTCAAGATGGTGAATAAGGTATACTGTTAATTAATATAATCATTAGATAATGAAAAATTGTATTTATTGTAATTATTCTCCAACAAGTTCCCCAATAATAATTTTTATTTCAAAAGCATTTTTCAAACATTTAATTGTTTATTGAACTAAAGAGTTCGTTGCACTTCACATTTCATTCCACGTCTTTGAAGAAAAATGTCACTAAAATGACAAAAAAAGAGAATATTATTATTTGCAATGCAGTTCCTCCAAGCGCTGCGCAACAACCAGAGCAGAAATGTGACATCCATTTATTCGGAGGTAAGACTTTAATTCTGATTGTTTTGCACAGGGCCAAAGACCGTTATTTCGGTGTAATTGAAGTTTCTTGTCACTGAACGGACTTTTTTTAAATGTTGTGTGAAGACTTTATATTTGAGTCAGATTGCGAATTTCACATTTTTGTTGCCATTTTCAATACCTCTCATTGTGGGCGAGGTTACAATTAGCGCAATGTCCATTAGCATCCGTAAATAACATTGTCCATTATTTTAAATTTTGCTGGGAGGTTACAACACACACACACACACACACACACACACACAAAAAAAAAAACAAAAAAAACAAAAAATTGCATTTATATCCGCTCCTCAATTGTAGATACCCCTTACACAGCTGTGTGCAATGAATGAGTGCTGGCTGGTAATTAATTGCACTCCTTGGAGGGAAATGCCATAGGAAGTAGTCTTTAAAAAGTGAATGTTTTTCGTTAAGAGACAAAAGTTACTTTAGAAAAAAAGTAATAGTGGGGCTTTTGTTGTTGAACAAAATAAGTACAATGAACATACGTTATCAGATTTGCGCAATGCAGCGTCACACCACCTTTTGATTATAACACAATAGACTATACATCGTCCCGAACCGTGACCAGAGTCGCGAGACGAGCAGAGCACGCCGCCGACGCCCGCTCAGTACAACCGTCCACCCGCTACTACTGTCGACCGACTACTACCTCTCCCGACTCGCGCTACAATATATATATATAACAACTGTTCCTGGCGACCCGGTGCGTGCCACTACTGTCGTCTGGCGCGGTCCAAGCGCCGACTAGCAGCGATAAAGAACTCTCTGGTCAGACAGAGATGCTGTCATGCCTCGCCATCGCTCTGGTAATGAATACATACGTGTTGCAGCGTGCGTACCACCGGAACACGCAGTGGCGGAGCCAAAGACTGTGTTGTCGAGGTCGAGTGCGAGCGGGAAGAGAGGCAGCGTCGGCACGGAGATGCAAGCGAGCGCGAGACGCACGGGGGCTGCGGCGTGGCGCGTTTGCGGTCGGCGCCTTTGGTGGCAACGGCCGGGACAAGCAGCGGTGTATGGTGTGGTGCGGGGCGGACAGGGGCGGAGGCGGCGCGACGACGGCATGGGGGCGAAAACGGGACGGGGGACGGCGGATGTTGAGAGGCGTCACGCGCGGACAGGACACAGACACAGAGAGACACACACAGATTGGAAAGGGAGGGTGCGCGGTAGTAGTTGGGAATGTGCGTACCGTGCGGGATGGGAGTGGGCGAGGAACACGGTCGTGGCCCCTGTTTTGGGTGCGTGTGATGACGTCGGTGTGTTGTGGGAAGGGAAGGCGCTGTGGCGGCGGCGCGTAATGGGCGTAGGCCGAAAAGAGAAAGGAACGTGGGCAGTGTGTTGGCAAGCGTCGGTTCGACTGCGACGTTGATGGGCAGGGCAGGGCAGGGCAGGGCAGGGCAGGGCAGGGCAAGGTTAATGGTGGTAGGAGTAGGCGTGTGGGCGCAAAAAATCTGCCGCTGCAGGCGGTGCCGTAACCGCCATGGCGGGAAGGAGAGAGGGCCAAAGAAAGAAAGAAAGAAGAAAACAAAAAAAAAAAAGGAGGGGGGGGCGAAAGTGGAGAGGCGGTGGTGTGAGAAGGGCGGGGGCGGAAGGAAGGCAGGAAGGACAAGAGGCGAGGCGACGGCTTGCTTTGTGTATCGGTCGGTCTCTGGCTATGCTTCGTTTTCTGCAGCAGGGTCGGTGCGCGGCGTGGCTCGCGGCAGTGGGAACGCCTGGTGGCTGGACGGCCAGCAATGCGGTTGGATGGGCGGCCACAGCACCGCACCTGTGCCCGAGGAGGAGACGCTGGCGGCGGGCCCTGAGGTGAGGCCGGCTCGGCTGGGGCTGTGGATGTGTAGGTGTGCGCCGCTGCTGCAACAACGGGTAAAACGCGAGAAGAAGGGATGGCGGTAGAGAGAGGAGAAAAAAAAAAAAAAAAAGGTCGTGTTGTGTTGATGCGCAGGCAGACGCGTACAGAGGGACGAGCCCGGTCTGCAGCAGGGTGTGGCCGTGCCGAGTGCAGAGCAGCGGCGGCTCGGTTCGGTTCGGCCCGGCCCGGCGGGCCGCGCTGTTGTCGCGGACGTGAGCGCCCCCTGGCGGGTGGCCGGAGGCGGCGCGGCGTGTTGGACGTGTGGCTGGTGGCAGTGCACAATTTGCGAGTGGCTGGCGGTGTGGTGTGGCGGTTGGCGCGTCGGGCGGCGGAGAGGTATGTGTTGCGGGCGCCCTTTGCTGCGCTGCGTCGTTGCGTGTGCCGTACAGGGCGGGCGCTTGTCGACTGTGTGGCGAATTGGCGTGAAACGGCTGCCGAGAGGGTGTGTGGTAGCGAGCCGGTCGGTGGTGTCAGTGCGAAGGGGAATGTGCGTGCGTGTTTGGCGGTTTCGGTGTGCTTTTTGCGGCGTGAGAGTGGGAATTAGTGGGGCCGGCTGTTGTGTTGGTTCCTTGTGTCTTGTGTCGCGTAGCTTGATGGCAACGTGGAAGGACGCCGGTTTCGTTTTCGTTTCGAGCCTTGCGTGTGGTTGTCGACGTTGACTGGTTGGCGTGTGCCGATGCACGTGCATGTGTGGGTCGCGAGTGCGTTTTTGGCTGGCTGTGTGTGTGTGTGTGTTTTGGGGGGGAAGGGGGAGGCGGTGGTGAAAGTGCAGTCGTCGGGTGGGGCTGGGGCTGTGCGTCGTGGCGGAAAGGTGGTAGGTTGCGGGAAGCGAGCCCGTCGTTGACGGTGTCGCGTGAGTTGTGAATCGAGTGGGGCGCGGGGCGCGGGGCGCGGGACAGGAGCAGCGTGCCGCTGCGTCGTGGTCGTCAGCAGAGGCTGTGCGTGTGCTTGTCCTTTTTGTGGGCGGTTCGTGCGAGGCGTTTTTGTTTTGTGTTGCCCTAGTTGTTAGTTTATTTTGTTTGTGTTTGTTATTTTGAGACGACGACTGGTTGGTGGCGTGCGCGCGAAGTGGCGGTGTGCGCTTCCCGTGTCGTTTGTGTTGTTTTGTTTTTTTGTTTTTGTGTTTTTTTTTTTTTGCACTGGGCCCCGGTGGGTGGGTGCGTGCGTGTGTGTCGATTGCCGGCTGGCGAAAGGTGCGCCATCGGCGGGGTGGGTCGCCGGCACAAGTAGAGGCGGCGGCGTTGTTGCTGTTGTTGTGTGGTGTTTGTTTTGTTCGGCTGTGTCGGCGAGCTGTGTTGCGGTGCGTGTGAATGGTGGTGCAAAAGTGCTGGCGTTGGGGCTGCGACTGCGACGGCGGCGAGCCGCGGGCGCGCCATTGATAGTGATGTTGTGAACAGCGGCTGTGTACGGTAGTGGTGTTGTTGTAGCACGACGTGCATCCGGGCCGGCGCGGAAAGCGCAGTTGCGGGCGGTTGCCCTTCGGTGCCAGCCATGTCTGTCGCGTGAGCGGCGGGTTGCTCTGGTGTCGACACGTGGTGCTCTGGGGGGTTGTTGTGTGGTGCCCTTTGGCCGGTGGGGGTGGTTCGCGTGTGTCTCGTTCGCGCTCGGTGTCTGGTCGTGGTCGTGCTGCTCCCCCGTCTGTACGTTTTTGTTCGTTTGCGGCGTGCCTGCCGACGTCGTCCCGTCGCGACCTTTCAACCGAAAGTGTGGCGCCCGAAGGTGAACGAACGTAACCCTGACCTCGGCGCTTTACGCTGAGCCGAGCGAACCGAACCGAACCGAACCGAACCGAACCTAACCTGTGGTGTGGCGAGGTGAGCTCAGCCTGTGAGCCCCTAACGTCTACGTAAGGTAAGCTGTCCGGCTCACGCCTCACGTTTGAACGCTTTTTTAACCTACGTTTGACGCTTCTTAACCTAGCACTGACCCCTTAACCTAACCTAACGTGTAACCTAACCTCCTCTGACGCCTGACGTGTTTGAATGCTTAACCTAGGTTTGACGCTTAACCTAACCCAAGTCCCCTTAACCTAACCCACGTCCACCTAACCTAACCTAACGTAGACGTGTAAACGTAATGTGTAACGCGTAACGTGTAAGGTCGGCTGTCGTGTGTGCTTGACGGCAGATTGGGTTGGTCTGTAGATTCGGATTGCGGTTTGCCTCGGTCGAGGGGTTGTGGGTGGGAAGCGGCGAGGGGCGGCGGCGCCTGTTGCGCAGGCGGCGTCCGTTTGCGGCGGGCAATTGTTGAGAAACGGCTGTGAATGTTGGCGGGCGAGAGGAGGAGGACGGCGCGCGATGTGGCCCGACGGCTGCGGGCCGATCGGGAAACGGCGGGAGGGCGACGGAAGGCGATGGGGCGGCGGAGGCGCGTTTGCACGGCCGTCATCGCCGCACGCCTCGGCTTGTGTGGCTGTGGCGCCGGCCGCGCTGGCCGGGCTGCCGCGGCGACGGTGTGGGAGTTTTGCCGAAGGTTTGGCCATTGTGGCGGGTCGTCGGCTGGGGCTGTGGGGGCGGCATTTGGGCGGGGGCGGCGATTCTCGGCGGGCCGACCCAGGCTGTAGCGCGCGGTAGCTGCAGTTTGGCCGTGGTTTGCGGCGCTGCCGTGGCGACTGGTTGGCGACTGTGGTGTGGCTGTGTGTAGCCCCATCCTCGGTGGTTTGAAAGGCGCGGGCGGTTGTGGCGCAGGTTTGGGGCTGCTCCGCACAGGCTGTCGGACGTTGGGCGGTAGCAAGCGCGGGAGGCGCGGCGCGGCGGCGCGCAGAGTGGCGGCCGCTCTCTCGGCCGTCCGCGCCCGCCCGCGACACTGGCTGGGCCTTGTGATTCTCTGCTCTGCTGCTGTGCTGTGCTTGCGTGCCTGCCGTCCCGCTCGCTCTCGCTGTGTGTTACGCGCGTCGTCGAAATGGCAGATCAGGCGGCTACGAACGAGACTGCTGCGGCACCCGCCGCCACCGGCACTACGAAGAAGGCCAAGTCTGCGTCGTCTGCGAAGAAGCCGCGCGCCAAGCCTGCGCACCCGCGCACCTCTGAGATGGTGACGGCCGCCATCAAGAGTCTGAAGGAGCGCGGCGGGTCGTCGCTGCAGGCGATCAAGAAGTACATAGCCGCGCACTACAAGCTGGACGCGGAGAAGCTGGCGCCGTTTATCAAGAAGTACCTCAAGTCGGCCGTCGTGGCGGGCGAGCTGGTGCAGACGAAGGGGAAGGGCGCGTCCGGCTCGTTCAAGCTTGCCGGCGCCGGCGGCGGGGGGGCGGCCGAGGGCGGCAAGGCTCGTGCTGGCGGTGCCAAGAAGAAGCGCGCCGCTCCGGCCAGCAAGGAGAAGAAGGGCGCCCGTGCGGCCGGCGCAAAGAAGGCTGGTGGCGTGAAGGCGGCGACCGGTCGGAAGGCGGGCGCCGCCAAGAAGGCGTCTGCGGCGTCGGCCGCTCCCGCGGGTGCGAAGAAGGCGGCTGCGGCCAAGCCGGCCAAGGCCAAGTCGCCGTCGAAGGCGAAGAAGGCCGCCAAGGTTCCGACGAAGAAGCCGAAGGCGCCGCGCCCGAAGAAGGCGACGACGCCGTCTAAGGCGAAGGCTTCGCCCAAGAAGAAGAAGTAGAGTAGAGGAGAAAGAGATGGGAAAGGAAGGGTTTGGCGCTTGACTCCGTCGTCCCCACCCCCCGTCGTCGTCTAGTGGCGCGCAAGAGACGCGCGGCCCAAAACGGCCCTTCTCAGGGCCATCAAAGCACGTCGGGGAAGGTTTTGATTGTCGTGTTGCGTTTGGTGTGGGTGTCTGTCTGGCGTTTCTGTATGCCCGTGGGGATGCTGTTTGCGTGCCGTGGTGGTTGGATTGCGGGGGTCGGTGGCGGGTGTGGGCGGCGGTAGCGGTAAGCGGTGTTGTTGTTGTCGTGGTTGATTGTCGCCGTGTTTGTGGCGGCGGCCGACGGTTGGTTTTCTGTCACGTTGTTTTGTTTGAATACGTTGGTTGGCTTGCCTGCGTTCGTTCTTCTCGGATGTCTGTCTTGTCTAGTCGTGTCTGGTCTGTGTTTTGTTTTGTTCCTTTGTGTGTGTTATGTTTTGCAACGGGGGGCACGTTGAGATGTGGAAGGAGTCGGCGGGGATTTCGGTGGCGTGTAGAGCGAGCGAGCGAGCGCGCCTGCCTGGCCGTTGGCCGTCGGAGTGGAGTGCGGGTTTTTTTTGTTTTCGAAACGAAAGCGGCGGGCGGCCGGCCAGCCAGCCAGCCACCCACCCACCCGTGCGGTGTGACGTCGGCCGTTGGGTATTGTGCGCTTTGAGCGCCGGGGAGGGATGATGTGTGATTGTTGCGCGCTGCTAGCAGGCAGGCAGAGTGAGCGGGTGTGGCGGACGGACGGGAAGTGGTGGTTTTTGTTTTTGGGTTGCGGGGCGAGAGGCAGGCGACCGACAAAGTTTGCTCGCGACGGAGAGATGTTAGTGGCCCTGAAAAGGGCCGTTTTTGTTTGTGCGGTGCGGTGCCGCGGCGCGGTTTAGGCGCGCTCGCCGCGGATGCGGCGCGCGAGCTGGATGTCCTTGGGCATGATGGTGACGCGCTTGGCGTGGATTGCGCACAGGTTGGTGTCTTCGAAGAGGCCGACGAGGTAGGCCTCGCTGGCCTCCTGCAGGGCCATGACTGCGGAGCTCTGGAAGCGCAGGTCGGTCTTGAAGTCCTGGGCGATCTCGCGCACTAGGCGCTGGAATGGCAGCTTGCGGATGAGCAGCTCTGTGCTCTTCTGGTAGCGCCTGATTTCTCGCAGGGCGACGGTGCCCGGCCTGTAGCGGTGGGGCTTCTTGACGCCTCCGGTGGCGGGCGCGCTCTTCCTCGCCGCCTTGGTGGCGAGCTGTTTGCGCGGCGCCTTTCCGCCGGTGGACTTGCGGGCCGTTTGCTTTGTGCGGGCCATGGCGGTAGCGGTAGCGGTAGCGGAGCGGCGTGCGTGGAGGTTAGGTGCGGCGCGGCGTCCGGTGCTGCCTTGACAACGGGCCCGCGCGCCTCCGTGCTGCGCTTATATGCCCTCGGTTGCGCGTGGTGGGGGGGAGGGCGGGCCAGAGTCTATATAGGGGGGCGGCGGGCGCGCTGGGCGCAGACCGTAGCCGACTCGCCAGCCGCTGCAGCTGCTGTTTGTGCACGTTTTGCTTTGCCCGAGGAAGGAAGGATGACAGGCCGCGGCAAGGGAGGAAAGGGGCTCGGCAAGGGTGGCGCCAAGCGGCACCGCAAGGTGTTGCGCGACAACATCCAGGGCATCACGAAGCCCGCCATCCGCCGCCTGGCTCGCAGGGGCGGCGTGAAGCGCATCTCTGGTCTGATCTACGAGGAGACCCGCGGGGTGCTGAAGGTGTTCCTGGAGAACGTGATCCGCGACGCGGTGACGTACACTGAGCACGCCAAGCGCAAGACTGTGACGGCCATGGACGTGGTGTACGCCCTGAAGAGGCAGGGGCGCACCCTGTACGGTTTCGGCGGTTAGGCTGCGTCGCAGCGGGCGCTGGCCTTCCCGCGGCCGTGCTTGTGGGTGGGAGAGACTAGAAAACGGCCCTTTTCAGGGCCACCACACTGTTCGGAAGTTGAAAAGTGCGAAAGAGTCTGTGTTGTTGTTGCTGCGTGTGTGCGCTGTGTTGTTTGTTTGTTTGTTTCTTTCTTTCCGTTTGAGCGACGTGATGTGACTGGGAGGGGAGAAGGAAAGGAAACGTGTCATGTGGCTGGCTGTGTGTGGAGCTGCTTCGTTTGTGTGTTTGTTATTGTGTGTCTTTGTATCGATCGCGACGGAGATGGCGGGCTGTGTGTTGTTGTGCGAGAGGCGGTGATTATTTGCTTGCGTGGTTTGGCTCTGTGTGTTTGTTTGCGGCGGCGTTGGGGTTTCCGAGGCAAGGCGTGTGGGCATAGGCGGCCGGATCAGCTGTTTCGTTCGTGTCGACGGCCGTTGCGCGCGGGAGTGGAGGGCGGTGTGTCGACACGCCTCCCTTTAACAATGGTCATTGTTGCTGCCGTTGTCGGTTTGGAAGGCGACTGCGACCGTGCAAAATGTGTGTGTGTGTGTGTGTGTGTTGGGCCACACGGGCTGTGTGGACGACAAGATGGCGGACGTGCGCCGGCGGCGGCTGTGCTGTGACAGTGCAAAGTTAAAACAAAACAAGGTGCGGCGAGGACGACTGAAATTTTGCTTTGGACGTAGGTTTGTGTGGTGGCCCTGAAAAGGGCCGATTGTTGTGGGCCGGGCCGAGCCGGCAAAGCGCGTTGCGTGCAGGGGAGCACGCGGCGGCTGCGATTGCCTGGCCTCCTTTAGGCCTTCTTCTCGGTCTTCTTTGGCAGCAGGACGGCCTGGATGTTGGGCAGGACACCACCCTGTGCGATGGTGACGCCCGACAGGAGCTTGTTGAGCTCCTCGTCGTTGCGGATGGCAAGCTGCAGGTGGCGCGGGATGATGCGCGTCTTCTTGTTGTCGCGGGCCGCGTTTCCGGCCAGCTCGAGCACCTCAGCCGCGAGGTACTCCATGACGGCGGCGAGGTAGACGGGCGCCCCGGCGCCGACGCGCTCTGCGTAGTTTCCCTTGCGCAGGAGGCGGTGGATTCTGCCGACCGGGAACTGGAGCCCAGCCCTGCTTGAGCGGGACTTTGACTTGCCCTTGACTTTGCCTCCCTTTCCGCGTCCGGACATGGCGATGGGCTAGCGACGGTGCACACGAAACGGAAACGAAAACGACCGGTGCGAGCGGCAGCGAGTCGAGCAGCGGAGTGCGTGCCGGCGCAGCCGACCTACTGCATTTGTGCTATCCTCTCTTTCGAGGAGAGCATATGTTGTGGAGGGTGTTGTCCTTAGGGACATTTCCTCCTCTATGCTTTATGTGTGGTTTGGCTTTGCTGTGATGTATGTCTTGTTATGGTGCAGTGTGTATGTTGTTTCTATGCTGCCATTTAGGCTGTGTTAGTTAGTGAGCATACTTTTAGGTCGTCTGTGTCTGTCCAGTGATGCGTCGTATTGTCCGAGGTTTTTAATATGTCTGTTGTCTGATCTGGCCGAATTCTCGTAGAAGCTTTCGGCCAGTTCTTTGAATCGCTCGAGGAGCGTAGGAATTCCCGCTGCTTCGTGTAGGTCAGCAGTGGGGAAGCGGAAGGGAAGGTGTAATGCCCTTTTGAGAGCGCGGTTTTGCACTGACTGGAGTTTGCGGAGGTGCCAGTGCGCCGCATACCCCCAGACTGGGCAAGCGTACTCCATTATCGGTCGTATTAAGGAGCAGTATGTTCTAACTCCTATGTCAGCCGCTAGGGTGCTGTGGGTGTTTAGGATAGGATACAACATTTGCATCCTACCACTGGCTTTCCGGCACAAGTCCCCGATGTGAGCCCTCCAGGTGAGCCTGGTGTCGAGGGTGACACCAAGATACCTGGCGGTACGTCGCCACGGAAGTTCTTGGCCGTTCAGCTTGAGCAGTAGCGGCTGACGGGCGGGAGCCCGCTTGCCCAGTTTCCGGGTGATCATAATGGCTTGGGTTTTCGTTTCATTGAGAGTGATGCGCCACTTTTTAGCCCAGCGGCCGGTCTCGTCCAACGCTGTTTGCAATCTTCGCGTAACCCTGTCTCTGTTCGGGTTACGCGTGAAGAACGCTGTGTCGTCGGCGTACTGGGCAGTGTGCACCAGCGGTACGGTCGGGAGGTCGGCAGTGTACAGGTTGTACAGTACCGGGCCCAGTACCGACCCCTGGGGCACGCCTGCCCTGATGCGCCGCTTTGTGGAGAGCGACGACTCGATCCTAACGGAGAAAGTCCTTTTGGAGAGATAGCTCGCGATTAGCTTCACTATCGGACCTGGGAAGCCTTGGGAGAATAGCTTGTAGAGAAGCCCGGTGTGCCAGACAGAGTCAAAGGCAGCGGCTACGTCAAGTAGCACTACCCCGCAGTAACTTTTGCGATTGAAGCTTTCGGTAGCAGCTTCGACGACCCTCATTAGTTGCTGGGGCGCGGAGTGTTCCTGCCTGAAACCGAACTGAAAGTCAGGCAGGATTTGTTGTATTCTGACGTGGTCGAGAATGGGAATAAGTAGCAGGCGTTCGTAGATTTTGCTAAGGGTTGGCAAAAGGCTGATAGGTCGGTGGTTCTGCGGGATAACCGGGTCTTTGCCGGGTTTCGCGATCGCAACGACTTCTGCGTGTTTCCAGCACCTTGGAAACTTGCGGGAACGCGTGATCTCATTGAAGATATTTGCAATGTGGGCTACGGCAGGGGGTGGGAGGTGTTTCACTACTACGTTGTTGAGCTGGTCGTGGCCTGGGGCTCTTTTGTTGGGTAGGGACCTGATTACTCGGTTCACGTCGTCGGGTGTGAAGAGCGGTGTGTTTTCTTCGTCGTCGTCGGCATCGTCCGCCGCGAGGAATGCGGCGAGCTGACGTCGAACGACGGCTTCATGGTCCCTGTCCTGCGCCTCTGCGGGGCGGAACTGTTTTTCAAAGGCATCTGCCAGGGCATTTGCCTTATCTGCGGTGCTAAAGACAAGTCCGCGCTCGCCGTGCAGAGGTGGCAGTCTGGCGCGTCTTTTGGTGATCTGTTTGGTCGCCTGCCAGAGGCTATTGTCGTCCACGCGGAGGGCCGAAAGTCGCGCCGACCATTGCTGGTTGCGGTGCTCAGTGAGTGCGACCTTGAGCTCTCTTTGTAGGCGGTTCAGTAGCCTCCTAGTTACGGGGTTCTTTGTGAGCTTCCACTCTTTGGCGATCCTATTTTTGTTTCTAATTTGGGCAAGCAGGTGCGGCGGGAGTTGCTTAACTGGGGGAGGGCCGTCCGGTGGCCGTGGTGTGGCCTCCTTTGCTGCTTGCAGGATCGTGCTGGTGAGATCTTTAAGCGCCTGTTCTGCAGAATCTGCAGTTGGAGGCGGGGCCTGGGCAATTGCAGAAGTTACGTCAACTTTGAATTGCTCCCAGTTAGTGCGCTTGTATGAGATGTGTTGTTGCTGGAGAGGTACCCAGTCTCCTATGTCGACCTCGAGAATCACGGGATTGTGATCGGAAGACATTCGGTTAACCGATTGCGCGGTCACAAATCCCGTTATTCTTTTGGTGAGCGCTATGTCGAGGACGTCCGCCCTTCCCCCGTTTCTGGGGAAGTGGGTGGGTTCCTCTGGACCCCATATGTGAAAGTGGTGGGTGCGCGCGAGTCGTTGCAGTTGACGACCAGCTCTGTTTGAGTTTCGCGAGTGCCAGTCTGCGTGCTTGGCGTTCAGGTCGCCGCCAATGAAGAGTTTTCCTCTGATTTGTCCTAGGGCTGCTATGTCGTCCTCTTCCAGAGTGTAGGAGGGAGGGCGATATGCTGCAACGACAGTGAGGGGCCCTGTGACGGTGGCAATCTCTATTGCCGCTGCTTCTATTTGCCTAGTTGCTGGTGGGTGGACCTGATGATGGGGGATTCCGCGTTTGACGTATGTTGCTACCCCGCCTCCAGCGGTGGGCCGGTCGGTCCTATAGCAGTTGTAGTTGGGTACCGACACCCTTACACCCGGTTTTAGGTGTGTCTCGGCCACCATACATACGTCTATGTTTTCATCGCGTAGGAACTCGCGGAACTCGTTGTTTTGTCCGACGATACCGTTTGCGTTGAAGACGCACATTCTGAGTCCTTGGATGTGGGGTCGTCTATCCATCACTTAGGGGAGGATTTCTCTGCTGTAGTCGCATTGTTATGCGACCCTTGGAGCACCAAATTGATGGCGGTTAGAATTTGGGCGTTCTGTTGCCTGATTTCGTGGAGCAGTTGCGTTAGGAGGCCTAACGTTTGCTCCACAACTCCTGACGGCCGTAGGGCATTTGCACTCTCTTCAGGAGTGCTGGGCTGAGGGCCTTGTGACGAGCACTCAGCTGCCGCTACTGGCTGCAGACTGGACTTAAGAGTTTGAGGGGAGGAGACTTCCCTGGACGTTTCTCCGTTAGCGGGGATCGGCTGCTGGGCTAGGTGTATTGTGGGGGTCGTTTGTTGGCTCCTGTCAGTGCCTGCCACGGTCGCGTAGCTTGCGCTACCTCGCGGTCTCGAACGGGTAGTTGCTGGTCTCGTATGTGGATTGGCCGGCGCTCTCGAGTGCGTAGGTGGATTGGCCGGCGCTCTCGAGTTCGTAGGACCGCCGCCACGGTTGGTTTTCTGTGTGGCGGGGGGCTTGGTGCCTTGTGCGCGTAGGCGGTACTCTTTTTGTACACGGCAGCCTTGGTAGAAGGCGCCGTGTCCAGATTCGCCGCATAGGGCGCACTTACTTTTGGGATCGCCTCTCTCTAAGGAGCACTCGGATGTGGGGTGCCCTTCTGCGCATTTCATGCACCGAGTTGGCATGTCGCAGTGCTTGGCAACGTGCCCTAATCCTTGGCAGTTGTAGCACTGCACGTTGCCACTTTTCCTGCGTAGTGGTTCGACCGTGACGGGCACTGACAGAACGTGTGTGATGTGTTTCTGCCTGTTTTGAGGGGTGTCCGGTAAATTGGCTTGATACAGTGGCCATTTGTTACCACTGTATACTTCCCTCATGTGGGTGACGCTATTTACTTCGAAGCCCTGCCTCTGCAGGTCCTTCTTAATAGCGTCAGTGCCAACTTTGCGGGGTAAGTCCCTAATTACCAGCTTCATCAGTCGCTGCTTGGCTGTGGGGAAGGTGTAGTGGGGGACTTTATGTTCAGAGAGCAGGGCCTTCACTGCAGTGTAATCGTCCAGCTCTCTGAACATAAGTTTGATTTTGTCCCCTCCGGAGGACTTAGCAGTAAACTGCTTCTCGCCTAAGCAGTTACTGACGAGGGAGTGAAGCTCCTCGTAGTTGTTGCTGAATTCGGCGATTATGGGGGGGAGTCTGTGTCTTTGTGTGTGTGTGGGTTGTGGCGCATCACCACTCGCGGGTCCGCTCGCGGGTACCACTTCGTCCTCGTCAGACAGCGGCAGGAACTTATTGCTTGTAGAAGCAATGCCTCTCGCCTGCTGAGTGACGGGTAAGCGGGCGGTTTTTCGCGCTTTCTGGAAGCCATCGCCATCGGTGCCAGATGTTTGGGGCTTGGTAGTGTCTGCGGAGGTGGTCTCGTGGGATTCGTCGATGACGAGGGGGCAGTCTGACTCGTCACCGCTCCCGGAGGGGGAGGGTGTACGTGCCTTGGTGGTGGGCGGTGGGATTGATGGCGCTTTTTTGATTTGCTTGCGCCTGACAGTGGTTTTGTGCTTTCTGGCACTTTTTACCACGTCTTTGATGCGCTTCGGTGGGGCAGATGGGTGTTGGGACGTGGTTTGTTCGGGAGGAGAGGGTTTAGGAGCGGGAGCGGTCTTTTTGGGTAGGGCTATGGGGTTTGGTTTAGGGAGGATACTGACCGGTAGGTGTTTCCTTTGCGCAGGGGTGAGGTGCTGCGCCAGCGCTTGTGCCTGCCCTGTGCTGATCATCAGGGTGGCCATAGACATCCTACCGCTGGTAGGTGGAAGAGAAGAACTTCTTTTTGTTGTATATTCCCCGTTTGCATGTCGCACGCAAGTAAGGGAAGCAAAGTCGATGGCTGGCGGCGGGTGCCACTGTGTGGGGAGACGCTGACTAGAGCGGAGCGCTTGCTACTGGTGTTGCTGCTGCCGTACGTTGGTTCGAGATGCCGCCCAAGACTAGCGGGAAGGCCGCCAAGAAGGCTGGCAAGGCGCAGAAGAACATTTCGAAGGGCGACAAGAAGAAGAAGCGCAAGAGGAAGGAGAGCTATGCCATCTACATCTACAAGGTGCTGAAGCAGGTGC
>NW_026048298.1:0-10000 GCF_023864345.2 Schistocerca serialis cubense | reverse complement strand
TTGTGTATCGGTCGGTCTCTGGCTATGCTTCGTTTTCTGCAGCAGGGTCGGTGCGCGGCGTGGCTCGCGGCAGTGGGAACGCCTGGTGGCTGGACGGCCAGCAATGCGGTTGGATGGGCGGCCACAGCACCGCACCTGTGCCCGAGGAGGAGACGCTGGCGGCGGGCCCTGAGGTGAGGCCGGCTCGGCTGGGGCTGTGGATGTGTAGGTGTGCGCCGCTGCTGCAACAACGGGTAAAACGCGAGAAGAAGGGATGGCGGTAGAGAGAGGAGAAAAAAAAAAAAAAAAAGGTCGTGTTGTGTTGATGCGCAGGCAGACGCGTACAGAGGGACGAGCCCGGTCTGCAGCAGGGTGTGGCCGTGCCGAGTGCAGAGCAGCGGCGGCTCGGTTCGGTTCGGCCCGGCCCGGCGGGCCGCGCTGTTGTCGCGGACGTGAGCGCCCCCTGGCGGGTGGCCGGAGGCGGCGCGGCGTGTTGGACGTGTGGCTGGTGGCAGTGCACAATTTGCGAGTGGCTGGCGGTGTGGTGTGGCGGTTGGCGCGTCGGGCGGCGGAGAGGTATGTGTTGCGGGCGCCCTTTGCTGCGCTGCGTCGTTGCGTGTGCCGTACAGGGCGGGCGCTTGTCGACTGTGTGGCGAATTGGCGTGAAACGGCTGCCGAGAGGGTGTGTGGTAGCGAGCCGGTCGGTGGTGTCAGTGCGAAGGGGAATGTGCGTGCGTGTTTGGCGGTTTCGGTGTGCTTTTTGCGGCGTGAGAGTGGGAATTAGTGGGGCCGGCTGTTGTGTTGGTTCCTTGTGTCTTGTGTCGCGTAGCTTGATGGCAACGTGGAAGGACGCCGGTTTCGTTTTCGTTTCGAGCCTTGCGTGTGGTTGTCGACGTTGACTGGTTGGCGTGTGCCGATGCACGTGCATGTGTGGGTCGCGAGTGCGTTTTTGGCTGGCTGTGTGTGTGTGTGTGTTTTGGGGGGGAAGGGGGAGGCGGTGGTGAAAGTGCAGTCGTCGGGTGGGGCTGGGGCTGTGCGTCGTGGCGGAAAGGTGGTAGGTTGCGGGAAGCGAGCCCGTCGTTGACGGTGTCGCGTGAGTTGTGAATCGAGTGGGGCGCGGGGCGCGGGGCGCGGGACAGGAGCAGCGTGCCGCTGCGTCGTGGTCGTCAGCAGAGGCTGTGCGTGTGCTTGTCCTTTTTGTGGGCGGTTCGTGCGAGGCGTTTTTGTTTTGTGTTGCCCTAGTTGTTAGTTTATTTTGTTTGTGTTTGTTATTTTGAGACGACGACTGGTTGGTGGCGTGCGCGCGAAGTGGCGGTGTGCGCTTCCCGTGTCGTTTGTGTTGTTTTGTTTTTTTGTTTTTGTGTTTTTTTTTTTTTGCACTGGGCCCCGGTGGGTGGGTGCGTGCGTGTGTGTCGATTGCCGGCTGGCGAAAGGTGCGCCATCGGCGGGGTGGGTCGCCGGCACAAGTAGAGGCGGCGGCGTTGTTGCTGTTGTTGTGTGGTGTTTGTTTTGTTCGGCTGTGTCGGCGAGCTGTGTTGCGGTGCGTGTGAATGGTGGTGCAAAAGTGCTGGCGTTGGGGCTGCGACTGCGACGGCGGCGAGCCGCGGGCGCGCCATTGATAGTGATGTTGTGAACAGCGGCTGTGTACGGTAGTGGTGTTGTTGTAGCACGACGTGCATCCGGGCCGGCGCGGAAAGCGCAGTTGCGGGCGGTTGCCCTTCGGTGCCAGCCATGTCTGTCGCGTGAGCGGCGGGTTGCTCTGGTGTCGACACGTGGTGCTCTGGGGGGTTGTTGTGTGGTGCCCTTTGGCCGGTGGGGGTGGTTCGCGTGTGTCTCGTTCGCGCTCGGTGTCTGGTCGTGGTCGTGCTGCTCCCCCGTCTGTACGTTTTTGTTCGTTTGCGGCGTGCCTGCCGACGTCGTCCCGTCGCGACCTTTCAACCGAAAGTGTGGCGCCCGAAGGTGAACGAACGTAACCCTGACCTCGGCGCTTTACGCTGAGCCGAGCGAACCGAACCGAACCGAACCTAACCTGTGGTGTGGCGAGGTGAGCTCAGCCTGTGAGCCCCTAACGTCTACGTAAGGTAAGCTGTCCGGCTCACGCCTCACGTTTGAACGCTTTTTTAACCTACGTTTGACGCTTCTTAACCTAGCACTGACCCCTTAACCTAACCTAACGTGTAACCTAACCTAACCTAACCTAACCTCTGACGCCTGACGTGTTTGAATGCTTAACCTAGGTTTGACGCTTAACCTAACCCAAGTCCCCTTAACCTAACCCACGTCCACCTAACCTAACCTAACGTAGACGTGTAAACGTAATGTGTAACGCGTAACGTGTAAGGTCGGCTGTCGTGTGTGCTTGACGGCAGATTGGGTTGGTCTGTAGATTCGGATTGCGGTTTGCCTCGGTCGAGGGGTTGTGGGTGGGAAGCGGCGAGGGGCGGCGGCGCCTGTTGCGCAGGCGGCGTCCGTTTGCGGCGGGCAATTGTTGAGAAACGGCTGTGAATGTTGGCGGGCGAGAGGAGGAGGACGGCGCGCGATGTGGCCCGACGGCTGCGGGCCGATCGGGAAACGGCGGGAGGGCGACGGAAGGCGATGGGGCGGCGGAGGCGCGTTTGCACGGCCGTCATCGCCGCACGCCTCGGCTTGTGTGGCTGTGGCGCCGGCCGCGCTGGCCGGGCTGCCGCGGCGACGGTGTGGGAGTTTTGCCGAAGGTTTGGCCATTGTGGCGGGTCGTCGGCTGGGGCTGTGGGGGCGGCATTTGGGCGGGGGCGGCGATTCTCGGCGGGCCGACCCAGGCTGTAGCGCGCGGTAGCTGCAGTTTGGCCGTGGTTTGCGGCGCTGCCGTGGCGACTGGTTGGCGACTGTGGTGTGGCTGTGTGTAGCCCCATCCTCGGTGGTTTGAAAGGCGCGGGCGGTTGTGGCGCAGGTTTGGGGCTGCTCCGCACAGGCTGTCGGACGTTGGGCGGTAGCAAGCGCGGGAGGCGCGGCGCGGCGGCGCGCAGAGTGGCGGCCGCTCTCTCGGCCGTCCGCGCCCGCCCGCGACACTGGCTGGGCCTTGTGATTCTCTGCTCTGCTGCTGTGCTGTGCTTGCGTGCCTGCCGTCCCGCTCGCTCTCGCTGTGTGTTACGCGCGTCGTCGAAATGGCAGATCAGGCGGCTACGAACGAGACTGCTGCGGCACCCGCCGCCACCGGCACTACGAAGAAGGCCAAGTCTGCGTCGTCTGCGAAGAAGCCGCGCGCCAAGCCTGCGCACCCGCGCACCTCTGAGATGGTGACGGCCGCCATCAAGAGTCTGAAGGAGCGCGGCGGGTCGTCGCTGCAGGCGATCAAGAAGTACATAGCCGCGCACTACAAGCTGGACGCGGAGAAGCTGGCGCCGTTTATCAAGAAGTACCTCAAGTCGGCCGTCGTGGCGGGCGAGCTGGTGCAGACGAAGGGGAAGGGCGCGTCCGGCTCGTTCAAGCTTGCCGGCGCCGGCGGCGGGGGGGCGGCCGAGGGCGGCAAGGCTCGTGCTGGCGGTGCCAAGAAGAAGCGCGCCGCTCCGGCCAGCAAGGAGAAGAAGGGCGCCCGTGCGGCCGGCGCAAAGAAGGCTGGTGGCGTGAAGGCGGCGACCGGTCGGAAGGCGGGCGCCGCCAAGAAGGCGTCTGCGGCGTCGGCCGCTCCCGCGGGTGCGAAGAAGGCGGCTGCGGCCAAGCCGGCCAAGGCCAAGTCGCCGTCGAAGGCGAAGAAGGCCGCCAAGGTTCCGACGAAGAAGCCGAAGGCGCCGCGCCCGAAGAAGGCGACGACGCCGTCTAAGGCGAAGGCTTCGCCCAAGAAGAAGAAGTAGAGTAGAGGAGAAAGAGATGGGAAAGGAAGGGTTTGGCGCTTGACTCCGTCGTCCCCACCCCCCGTCGTCGTCTAGTGGCGCGCAAGAGACGCGCGGCCCAAAACGGCCCTTCTCAGGGCCATCAAAGCACGTCGGGGAAGGTTTTGATTGTCGTGTTGCGTTTGGTGTGGGTGTCTGTCTGGCGTTTCTGTATGCCCGTGGGGATGCTGTTTGCGTGCCGTGGTGGTTGGATTGCGGGGGTCGGTGGCGGGTGTGGGCGGCGGTAGCGGTAAGCGGTGTTGTTGTTGTCGTGGTTGATTGTCGCCGTGTTTGTGGCGGCGGCCGACGGTTGGTTTTCTGTCACGTTGTTTTGTTTGAATACGTTGGTTGGCTTGCCTGCGTTCGTTCTTCTCGGATGTCTGTCTTGTCTAGTCGTGTCTGGTCTGTGTTTTGTTTTGTTCCTTTGTGTGTGTTATGTTTTGCAACGGGGGGCACGTTGAGATGTGGAAGGAGTCGGCGGGGATTTCGGTGGCGTGTAGAGCGAGCGAGCGAGCGCGCCTGCCTGGCCGTTGGCCGTCGGAGTGGAGTGCGGGTTTTTTTTGTTTTCGAAACGAAAGCGGCGGGCGGCCGGCCAGCCAGCCAGCCACCCACCCACCCGTGCGGTGTGACGTCGGCCGTTGGGTATTGTGCGCTTTGAGCGCCGGGGAGGGATGATGTGTGATTGTTGCGCGCTGCTAGCAGGCAGGCAGAGTGAGCGGGTGTGGCGGACGGACGGGAAGTGGTGGTTTTTGTTTTTGGGTTGCGGGGCGAGAGGCAGGCGACCGACAAAGTTTGCTCGCGACGGAGAGATGTTAGTGGCCCTGAAAAGGGCCGTTTTTGTTTGTGCGGTGCGGTGCCGCGGCGCGGTTTAGGCGCGCTCGCCGCGGATGCGGCGCGCGAGCTGGATGTCCTTGGGCATGATGGTGACGCGCTTGGCGTGGATTGCGCACAGGTTGGTGTCTTCGAAGAGGCCGACGAGGTAGGCCTCGCTGGCCTCCTGCAGGGCCATGACTGCGGAGCTCTGGAAGCGCAGGTCGGTCTTGAAGTCCTGGGCGATCTCGCGCACTAGGCGCTGGAATGGCAGCTTGCGGATGAGCAGCTCTGTGCTCTTCTGGTAGCGCCTGATTTCTCGCAGGGCGACGGTGCCCGGCCTGTAGCGGTGGGGCTTCTTGACGCCTCCGGTGGCGGGCGCGCTCTTCCTCGCCGCCTTGGTGGCGAGCTGTTTGCGCGGCGCCTTTCCGCCGGTGGACTTGCGGGCCGTTTGCTTTGTGCGGGCCATGGCGGTAGCGGTAGCGGTAGCGGAGCGGCGTGCGTGGAGGTTAGGTGCGGCGCGGCGTCCGGTGCTGCCTTGACAACGGGCCCGCGCGCCTCCGTGCTGCGCTTATATGCCCTCGGTTGCGCGTGGTGGGGGGGAGGGCGGGCCAGAGTCTATATAGGGGGGCGGCGGGCGCGCTGGGCGCAGACCGTAGCCGACTCGCCAGCCGCTGCAGCTGCTGTTTGTGCACGTTTTGCTTTGCCCGAGGAAGGAAGGATGACAGGCCGCGGCAAGGGAGGAAAGGGGCTCGGCAAGGGTGGCGCCAAGCGGCACCGCAAGGTGTTGCGCGACAACATCCAGGGCATCACGAAGCCCGCCATCCGCCGCCTGGCTCGCAGGGGCGGCGTGAAGCGCATCTCTGGTCTGATCTACGAGGAGACCCGCGGGGTGCTGAAGGTGTTCCTGGAGAACGTGATCCGCGACGCGGTGACGTACACTGAGCACGCCAAGCGCAAGACTGTGACGGCCATGGACGTGGTGTACGCCCTGAAGAGGCAGGGGCGCACCCTGTACGGTTTCGGCGGTTAGGCTGCGTCGCAGCGGGCGCTGGCCTTCCCGCGGCCGTGCTTGTGGGTGGGAGAGACTAGAAAACGGCCCTTTTCAGGGCCACCACACTGTTCGGAAGTTGAAAAGTGCGAAAGAGTCTGTGTTGTTGTTGCTGCGTGTGTGCGCTGTGTTGTTTGTTTGTTTGTTTCTTTCTTTCCGTTTGAGCGACGTGATGTGACTGGGAGGGGAGAAGGAAAGGAAACGTGTCATGTGGCTGGCTGTGTGTGGAGCTGCTTCGTTTGTGTGTTTGTTATTGTGTGTCTTTGTATCGATCGCGACGGAGATGGCGGGCTGTGTGTTGTTGTGCGAGAGGCGGTGATTATTTGCTTGCGTGGTTTGGCTCTGTGTGTTTGTTTGCGGCGGCGTTGGGGTTTCCGAGGCAAGGCGTGTGGGCATAGGCGGCCGGATCAGCTGTTTCGTTCGTGTCGACGGCCGTTGCGCGCGGGAGTGGAGGGCGGTGTGTCGACACGCCTCCCTTTAACAATGGTCATTGTTGCTGCCGTTGTCGGTTTGGAAGGCGACTGCGACCGTGCAAAATGTGTGTGTGTGTGTGTGTGTGTTGGGCCACACGGGCTGTGTGGACGACAAGATGGCGGACGTGCGCCGGCGGCGGCTGTGCTGTGACAGTGCAAAGTTAAAACAAAACAAGGTGCGGCGAGGACGACTGAAATTTTGCTTTGGACGTTAGGTTTGTGTGGTGGCCCTGAAAAGGGCCGATTGTTGTGGGCCGGGCCGAGCCGGCAAAGCGCGTTGCGTGCAGGGGAGCACGCGGCGGCTGCGATTGCCTGGCCTCCTTTAGGCCTTCTTCTCGGTCTTCTTTGGCAGCAGGACGGCCTGGATGTTGGGCAGGACACCACCCTGTGCGATGGTGACGCCCGACAGGAGCTTGTTGAGCTCCTCGTCGTTGCGGATGGCAAGCTGCAGGTGGCGCGGGATGATGCGCGTCTTCTTGTTGTCGCGGGCCGCGTTTCCGGCCAGCTCGAGCACCTCAGCCGCGAGGTACTCCATGACGGCGGCGAGGTAGACGGGCGCCCCGGCGCCGACGCGCTCTGCGTAGTTTCCCTTGCGCAGGAGGCGGTGGATTCTGCCGACCGGGAACTGGAGCCCAGCCCTGCTTGAGCGGGACTTTGACTTGCCCTTGACTTTGCCTCCCTTTCCGCGTCCGGACATGGCGATGGGCTAGCGACGGTGCACACGAAACGGAAACGAAAACGACCGGTGCGAGCGGCAGCGAGTCGAGCAGCGGAGTGCGTGCCGGCGCAGCCGGGGTGGGGGTGCTTTATGGGCTCGGGTGCGGCGGCCGGTTGCGCGCGCGCCCCATTGGTCGGCGGCCGCAACAGGGCGAGCTGGTAAAGGTGCGGCGGCGGCTGGCGGCGGGTGCCACTGTGTGGGGAGACGCTGACTAGAGCGGAGCGCTTGCTACTGGTGTTGCTGCTGCCGTACGTTGGTTCGAGATGCCGCCCAAGACTAGCGGAAGGCCGCCAAGAAGGCTGGCAAGGCGCAGAAGAACATTTCGAAGGGCGACAAGAAGAAGAAGCGCAAGAGGAAGGAGAGCTATGCCATCTACATCTACAAGGTGCTGAAGCAGGTGCACCCTGACACGGGCATCTCGTCGAAGGCGATGAGCATCATGAACAGCTTCGTGAACGACATTTTCGAGCGCATTGCGGCCGAGGCGTCTCGCCTGGCGCACTACAACAAGCGCTCGACCATCACGTCCCCGCGAGATCCAGACCGCTGTGCGGCTGTTGCTGCCTGGCGAGCTGGCCAAGCACGCCGTGAGCGAGGGCACGAAGGCGGTGACCAAGTACACGAGCTCCAAGTAAGGAGGTGGCTCTGGAATGGAAGGAAGGATGGAGAAGGCTCCTCCGTTGCGAGAGCGGCAAAACGGCCCTTTTCAGGGCCACCAACTTGCCTTTTGCGGGAAGGGCGGAATTGTTGTTGTTGTTGTTTGTGTGGACGGCTGTGATGTATGTGTGCATTTTGATTGTGGGTGGGGGGGGGCGCGTCAAAGCGTGTTGCGCGGGGTACGGCCACGAGGTTGGTCGCCGTGGCGTGGAATGGTGGCACGCCTCGTTGGCGTGGTTTTTGACCCATTGGTGTTGTTGGTGTGTGTGTGTGTGTGTGTGTGTGTGTGTGTGTGTGTGTGTGTGTGTTACCCGTCTGCGAGGGGGGACAGTGCGATCGGCGACTTTTGTGTCACCGTAACGACGGCCGTTTGCGGGTTTGTTTTGTTTGCACATCATACATGGCGAGGGTGAAATGTGAAATGTTTTTGTTTGGTTTTTTTTTTTTTTTGCCGCCCACTATTCCCTTTGCTGTACGCCGAGTTTGACAATGGTGCGACGTAACTGCAGCGTGGAGGTGTGTGAGTGACGTTGAAATGAACGTGCCATTAAGACGCATTGTTGTTGTATTGTACTGTACGTGTACGGCGACACGCACGATGATGTACCATTCGACTCTGATGTTTGATAGCCGTGTCTGACTGATTGCGTACGACGCACGCACACCGATGTCGTCATTCAAGATGCACGCGTGTCCAGTGCAGTACAGTAAGCGCGACGACGGCGGCGGCGGTCGTTTGTTTGGCGAATGTCTGTACACGTGTTTGTCTGTGTCCATCCGGTATGTATTTGTTTGTTTGAAAGTGTTTTGTGTGTCGGTGACGTGGTCCGATCCGTCGCCCCCTGAGTAACTGTCGATCGGCGCGATAGACCGGCGTCACCGCAACTGAACCGAAGTCGTGGGCACACCCGTCATACTGTTGTACACCGTCGCGCTGAGAACGGTAACGAAAGGTTGACTTTGATCGGTCGAATGTCTGGGCAGAACGTGAGGAATGAGGCAAGAGTGCAAGGAGGGGGGGCAAAAGAGAGAGGAAGGGAAAAAGGGGAGAAACGCATTCGTAGAGCAACGGAACGTTCCCGTGTCGGAGGCGTATTGGAGCCGCACTGAAATGCGTTTAACGGCGGCGCGGCTGCAAGTGTCTGCCGTGGGTGAACGTTACCTTTGACGGCTGCATTGGGCTTTGCCTTTGCTTTTGCTTTCGCTTTCGCTTTCGCTTTCCCGGATGTACGTAACGTTTGTTGATATGGTTCTGAGGAAGAGTGTATGACAGTGCCGTGCCGTCCATGTTCGTGTGCCCTCCCATTGTGTGTATGCTATTGTCTGTGTACTTGAATGATGTATGTAGGTGTTAGTGGACATGTTTTACCAGTGGGGGGGAAATGGATCGTCGATAGTTGCCGTCACTCTGTCACGGTCGAGATGACGCACCCTCCGTACAGAAAGGTGTCGAGAAAGTGAGTGTGTGTGTGTGTGTGTGTGTGTGTGTGTGTGTGTGTGTGTGTGTGTGTGTGTGTGTGTGTGTGCGTGTGTGCGTGTGTGCGTGCGTGCGTGCGTCCGTGAATTGGCAGTGTTTGGAGGTGGGCGTGCCCTGCATGTGGCCCGGAAGGCTGTTCGTTAGGCGGTAGTGTTGTGTGGACAGGGGAGGGGCATGCGTAACGCTGCTGGCATGGCATTTCGGGAGATGGGAGGGGGCAAACGAGGAAACGAGGAGCGGCGGCCAAAGACGGGACGGGGAGGGGCGCGGTGTGGGTGGCTTGCGCCTGTGCTCGGCGTTGTGGTTTGTGCAAAAGAGGAGGAGAAAAACAATGTGAGTTGCCAGGGAGGGGGAGCGGTGTTGTGTTGTGGTTGTCGTGGTGTAGCCGCAGACGCGGCTGTCAGTGAACGTGGCGAGACGGACGGATGCGCGGAGGGGCGGGGGCGGCGCATTTCGCCGGTGCCGTGCCGTGCCATGCCTGAAAGCCGCGTGGTCGCTGTGTTGTTGGTGGCGTGGGGGCGAGGAGAGTACCGTACGGGTGTGCTTGTGCGCCGGAAATGGGCACACTGCGCCCGCCCGTCTTGGAGGCTGACGGCTGTGGTGTGGAAATGGGGCGCGGTGATGTTGAAGCAGTTGAAGAACAGAAAAGAAACCAAGAAAACGGAAGGCGTGATGCGGCGGTGGTGGTGAGAGCGGGAAAAACAAAACAAACAAAAAAAAAAAAGAAGGAAAAACAACAAGAAAACAAAAAGTCTATCAATATTAAAATGTAAATGGAAATGGAAATGGACCCAGGTATAACCTCCCTGCACAAATAGCAGAGAGTCCGATGATAATAAAAATGTGCCAGAATGTTAACGTCCCTACAAAACAAACCCAACGATAATATTAATGAAAGAGTGAACCGTATGTAACATTGCAACAGACATAATGAAACCTGATAAATTGTATAAGGGCAGCAGCGTTGACCTTTGGCCCTGTATTCAG
>NW_026048297.1:0-199822 GCF_023864345.2 Schistocerca serialis cubense | reverse complement strand
ACGAACGCAGGCAAGCCAACCAACGTATTCAAACAAAACAACGTGACAGAAAACCACAACCGTCGGCCGCCGCCACAAACACGGCGACAATCAACCACGACAACAACAACAACAACAACAACACCGCTTACCGCTACCGCCGCCCACACCCGCCACCGACCCCCGCAATCCAACCACCACGGCACGCAAACAGCATCCCCACGGGCATACAGAAACGCCAGACAGACAGACACCCACACCAGACGCTACACGACAATCAAAACCTTCCCCGACGTGCTTTGATGGCCCTGAGAAGGGCCGTTTTGGGCCGCGCGTCTCTTGCGCGCCACTAGACGACGACGGGGGGTGGGGACGACGGAGTCAAGCGCCAAACCCTTCCTTTCTCCCATCTCTTTCTCCTCTACTCTACTTCTTCTTCTTGGGCGAAGCCTTCGCCTTAGACGGCGTCGTCGCCTTCTTCGGGCGCGGCGCCTTCGGCTTCTTCGTCGGAACCTTGGCGGCCTTCTTCGCCTTCGACGGCGACTTGGCCTTGGCCGGCTTGGCCGCAGCCGCCTTCTTCGCACCCGCGGGAGCGGCCGACGCCGCAGACGCCTTCTTGGCGGCGCCCGCCTTCCGACCGGTCGCCGCCTTCACGCCACCAGCCTTTCTTTGCGCCGGCCGCACGGGCGCCCTTCTTCTCCTTGCTGGCCGGAGCGGCGCGCTTCTTCTTGGCACCGCCAGCACGAGCCTTGCCGCCCTCGGCCGCCCCCCCGCCGCCGGCGCCGGCAAGCTTGAACGAGCCGGACGCGCCCTTCCCCTTCGTCTGCACCAGCTCGCCCGCCACGACGGCCGACTTGAGGTACTTCTTGATAAACGGCGCCAGCTTCTCCGCGTCCAGCTTGTAGTGCGCGGCTATGTACTTCTTGATCGCCTGCAGCGACGACCCGCCGCGCTCCTTCAGACTCTTGATGGCGGCCGTCACCATCTCAGAGGTGCGCGGGTGCGCAGGCTTGGCGCGCGGCTTCTTCGCAGACGACGCAGACTTGGCCTTCTTCGTAGTGCCGGTGGCGGCGGGTGCCGCAGCAGTCTCGTTCGTAGCCGCCTGATCTGCCATTTCGACGACGCGCGTAACACACAGCGAGAGCGAGAGCGAGCGGGACGGCAGGCAGGCACGCAAGCACAGCACAGCAGCAGAGCAGAGAATCACAAGGCCCAGCCAGTGTCGCGGGCGGGCGCGGACGGCCGAGAGAGCGGCCGCCACTCTGCGCGCCGCCGCGCCGCGCCTCCCGCGCTTGCTACCGCCCAACGTCCGACAGCCTGTGCGGAGCAGCCCCAAACCTGCGCCACAACCGCCCGCGCCTTTCAAACCACCGAGGATGGGGCTACACACAGCCACACCACAGTCGCCAACCAGTTCGCCACGGCAGCGCCGCAAACCACGGGCCAAACTGCAGCTACCGCGCGCTACAGCCTGGGTCGGCCCGCCGAGAATCGCCGCCCCCGCCCAAATGCCGCCCCCCACAGCCCCAGCCGACGACCCGCCACAATGGCCAAACCTTCGGCAAAACTCCCACACCGTCGCCGCGGCAGCCCGGCCAGCGCGGCCGGCGCCACAGCCACACAAGCCGAGGCGTGCGGCGATGACGGCCGTGCAAACGCGCCTCCGCCGCCCCATCGCCTTCCGTCGCCCTCCCGCCGTTCTCCCGATCGGCCCGCAGCCGTCGGGCCACATCGCGCGCCGTCCTCCTCCTCTCGCCCGCCAACATTCACAGCCGTTTCTTCAACAATTGCCCGCCGCAAACGGACGCCGCCTGCGCAACAGGCGCCGCCGCCCCTCGCCGCTTCCGACCCAACCCCTCGACCGAGGCAAACCGCAATCCGAATCTACAGACCAACCCAATCTGCCGTCAGCACACACGACAGCCGACCTTACACGTTACGCGTTACACATTACGTTTACACGTCTAGGTTAGGTTAGGTTAGGTTAGGTTAGGTGGACGTGGGTTAGGTTAAGGGGACTTGGGTTAGGTTAAGCGTCAAACTTAGGTTAAGCATTCAAACACGTCAGGCGTCACAGGCTAGGTTAGGTTAGGTTACACGTTAGGTTAAGGGGTCAGTGCTAGGTTAAGAAGCGTCAAACGTAGGTTAAAAAAAAAAAAAAAAAAAAAAGCGTTCAAACGTGAGGCGTGAGCCGGACAGCTTACCTTACGTAGACGTTAGGGGCTCACAGGCTGAGCTCACCTCGCCACACCACGGGTTAGGTTCGGTTCGCTCGGCTCAGCGTAAAGCGCCGAGGTCAGGGTTACGTTCGTTCACCTTCGGGCGCCACACTTTCGGTTGAAAGGTCGCGACGGGACGACGTCGGCAGGCACGCCGCAAACGAACAAAAACGTACAGACGACGTCGAAAACCGCCGACAGACGGGGGAGCAGCACGACCACGACCAGATACCGAGCGCGAACCAGACACACGCGAACCACCCCCACCGGCCAAAGGGCACCACACAACAACCCAGAGCACCACGTGTCGACACCAGAGCAACCCGCCGCTCACGCGACATGGCTGGCACCGAAGGGCAACCGCCCGCAACTGCGCTTTCCGCGCCGGCCCGGATGCACGTCGTGCTACAACAACACCACTACCGTACACAGCCGCTGTTCACAACATCACTATCATGCGCGCCCGCGGCTCGCCGCCGTCGCAGCCGCAGCCCCAACGCCAGCACTTTTGCACCACCATTCACACGCACCGCAACACAGCTCGCCGACACAGCCGAACAAAACAAACACCACACAACAACAGCAACAACGCCGCCGCCTCTACTTGTGCCGGCGACCCACCCCGCCGATGGCGCACCTTTCGCCAGCCGGCAATCGACACACACGCACCCACCCACCCAACCACCCACCCGGGGCCCAGTGCAAAACACAAAAAAAACACACAAAAACAAAAACAACACAAACGACACGGAAGCGCACACCGCCACTTCGCGCGCACGCCACCAACCAGTCGTCGTCTCAAAATAACAAACACAAACAAAATAAACTAACAACTAGGGCAACACAAAACAAAAACGCCTCGCACGAACCGCCCACAAAAAGGACAAGCACACGCACAGCCTCTGCTGACGACCACGACGCAGCGGCACGCTGCTCCTGTCCCGCGCCCCGCGCCCCACTCGATTCACAACTCACGCGACACCGTCAACGACGGGCTCGCTTCCCGCAACCTACCACCTTTCCGCCACGACGCACAGCCCCAGCCCCACCCGACGACGCCCGTGGCAACGACTGCACTTCCACCACCGCCTCCCCCTTCCCCCCAAAACACACACACACACACACAGCCAGCCAAAAACGCACTCGCGACCCACACATGCACGTGCATCGGCACACGCCAACCAGTCAACGTCGACAACCACACGCAAGGCTCGAAACGAAACCGGCGTCCTTCCACGTTGCCATCAAGCTACGCGACACAAGACACAAGGAACCAACACAACAGCCGGCCCCACTAATTCCCACTCTCACGCCGCAAAAAGCACACCGAAACCGCCAAACGCACGCACATTCCCCTTCGCACTGACACCGACCGGCTCGCTACCACACACCTCTCGGCAGCCGTTTCACGCCAATTCGCCACACCGCCCACACAGTCGACAAGCGCCCGCCCTGTACGGCACACGCAACGACGCAGCGCAGCAAAGGGCGCCCGCAACACATACCTCTCCTCCCTCTCTCTCTCCGCCGCCCGACGCGCCAACCGCCACACCACACCGCCAGCCACTCGCAAATTGTGCACTGCCACCAGCCACACGTCCAACACGCCGCGCCGCCTCCGGCCACCCGCCAGGGGGCGCTCACGTCCGCGACAACAGCGCGGCCCGCCGGGCCGGGCCGAACCGAACCGAACCGAACCGGGCCGCCGCTGCTCTGCACTCGGCACGGCCACACCCTGCTGCAGACCGGGCTCGTCTCTCTGTACGCGTCTGCCTGCGCATCAACACAACAACGACCTTTTTTTTTTTTTTTTTTCTCCCTCTCTACCGCCACCCCTTCTTCTCGCGTTTTTACTCGTTGTTGCAGCAGCGGCGCACACCTACACATCCACAGCCCCAGCCGAGCCGGCCTCACCTCAGGGCCCGCCGCCAGCGTCTCCTCCTCGGGCACAGGTGCGGTGCTGTGGCCGCCCATCCAACCGCATTGCTGGCCGTCCAGCCGCCAGGCGTTCCCACTGCCGCGAGCCACGCCGCGCACCGACCCTGCTGCAGAAAACGAAGCATAGCCAGAGACCGACCGGTACACAAAGCAAGCCGTCGCCTCGCCTCTTGTCCTTCCTGCCTTCCTTCCGCCCCCGCCCTTCTCACACCACCGCCTCTCCACTTTCGCCCCCCCCCCCCCCCTCCTTTTTTTTGTTTTTTTTGTTTTCTTCTTTCTTTCTTTCTTTGGCCCTCTCTCCTTCCAGCCATGGCGGTTACGGCACCGCCTGCAGCGGCAGATTTTTTGCGCCCACAAGCCTACTCCTACCACCATTAACCTTGCCCTGCCCTGCCCATCAACGTCGCAGTCGAACCGACGCTTGCCAACACACTGCCCACGTTCCTTTCTCTTTTCGGCCTACGCCCATTACGCGCCGCCGCCACAGCACCTTCCCTTCCCACAACACACCGACGTCACCACACGCACCCAAAACAGGGGCCACGACCGTGTTCCTCGCCCACTCCCATCCCGCACGGTACGCACATTCCCAACTACTACCGCGCACCCTCCCTTTCCAATCTGTGTGTCTCTCTGTGTCTGTGTCCTGTCCGCGCGTGACGCCTCTCAACATCCGCCGTCCCCCGTCCCGTTTTCGCCCCCATGCCGTCGTCGCGCCGCCCCTGTCCGCCCCGCACCACACCATACACCGCTGCTTGTCCCGGCCGTTGCCACCAAAGGCGCCCACCGCAAACGCGCCACGCCGCAGCCCCCGTGCGTCTCGCGCTCGCTTGCATCTCCGTGCCGGCGCTGCCTCTCTTCCCGCTCGCACTCGACCTCGACAACACAGTCTTTGGCTCCGCCACTGCGTGTTCCGGTGGTACGCACGCTGCAACACCTACGTATTCATTACCAGAGCGATGGCGAGGCATGACAGCATCTCTGTCTGACCAGAGAGTTATTTATCGTTGCTAGTCGGCGCTTGGACCGCGCCAGACGACAGTAGTGGCACGCACCGGGTCGCCAGGAACAGTTGTTATATATATTGTAGCGCGAGTCGGGAGAGGTAGTAGTCGGTCGACAGTAGTAGCGGGTGGACGGTTGTACTGAGCGGGCGTCGGCGGCGTGCTCTGCTCGTCTCGCGACTCTGGTCACGGTTCGGGACGATGTATAGTATATTGTGTTATAATCAAAAGGTAGTGTGAAGCTGCATTGCGCAAATCTGATAACGTATGTTCATTGTACTTATTTTGTTCAACAACAAACAAAAGCCCCACTATTACTTTTTTCTAAAGTAACTCTTGTCTTTTAACGAAAAACATTCACTTTTTAAAGACTACTTCCTATGGCATTTCCCTCCAAGGAGTGCAATTCATTACCAGCCAGCACTCATTCATTGCACACAGCTGTGTAAGGGGTATCTACAATTGAGGGGCGGATATAAATGCAATTTTTTTTTTTTTTTTTTTTTTTTTTTGTTTTTTGTGTGTGTTGTAACCTCCCCGCAAATTTTAAACTAATGGACAATGTTATTTACGGACGCTAATGGACATTGCGCTAATTGTAACCTCGCCCACAATGAGAGGTATTGAAAATGGCAACAAAAATGTGCAATTCGCAATCTGACTCAAATATAAATTCTTCACAACATTTAAAGTCCGTTCAGCGACAGGAAACTTCAATTAAACCGAAATATCGGTCTTTGGCCCTGTGCAAAACAATCAGAATTTAAAGTCTTACCTCAGAATAAATGGATGTCACATTTCTGCTCTTGTTGTTGCGCAGCGCTTGGAGGAACTGCATTGCAAATAATAATATTCTCTTTTTTTTGTGATTTTAGTGACATTTTTCTTCAAAGAAGTGGAATGAAATGTGAAGTGCAACGAACTCTTTAGTTCAATAAAAAAATTAAATGTTTGAAAAATGCTTTTGAAATAGAAATTATTATTGGGGAACTTGTTGGAGAATAATTACAATAAATAAAATTCTTCATTATCTAATGATTATATTAATTGACAGTATACCTTATTCACCATCTTGACCAGTGTTGCCGACCGCCTACATCACACAACCGCACTCGGCTGCTACTACTGACCGACCGCTCTGCATGACGACTATTAGCGTACTGCACGCGACGACTACTGACAGAGTACAGCCCTCAACTAGACAGAGCTACAGACTCGCAACGACTGACTGACTGACTGACTGACTGACTGAGAACCGCTCGCAACACTCGCGCGGTCCAGCGCAAACTCTCTGGTCACAGATGCTACAATGTCTCGCCATCGCTGCTATGTTACATTACATACGTGTTTCAGTGTCTTTTTCATTGGGGTAACGATCTTTGGCTCTTTTTATTCTGAATACAGGGCCAAAGGTCAACGCTGCTGCCCTTATACAATTTATCACGTTTCATTATGTCTGTTGCAATGTTACATACGGTTCATTCTTTCATTAATCTTATCGTTGGGTTTGTTTTGTAGGGACGTTAACATTCTTCTGGCACATTTTTATTATCATCGGACTCTCTGCTATTTGTGCAGGGAGGTTATACCTGGGTCCATTTCCATTTCCATTTACATTTTAATATTGATAGACGTTTTGTGTTCTTTTTTGTTTCTTGTTGTTTTTCCTTCTTTTTTTTTTGTTGTTTTTTTTTTTTTTTGTTGTTTTGTTTTTCCCGCTCTCACCACCACCGCCGCATCACGCCTTCCGTTTTCTTGGTTTCTTTTCTGTTCTTCAACTGCTTCAACATCACCGCGCCCCATTTCCACACCACAGCCATCAGCCTCCAAGACGGGCAGGCGCAGTGTGCCATTTCCGGCGCACAAGCACACCCGTACGGTACTCTCCTCGCCCCCACGCCACCAACAACACAGCGACCACGCGGCTTTCAGGCACGGCACGGCACCGGCGAAATGCGCCGCCCCCGCCCCTCCGCGCATATCCGTCCGTCTCGCCACGTTCACTGACAGCCGCGTCTGCGGCTACACCACGACAACCACAACACAACACCGCTCCCCTCCCTGGCAACTCATTGTTTTTCTCCTCCTCTTTTGCACAAACCACAACGCCGAGCACAGGCGCAAGCCACCCACACCGCGCCCCTCCCCGTCCCGTCTTTGGCCGCCGCTCCTCGTTTGCCCCCTCCCATCTCCCGAAATGCCATGCCAGCAGCGTTACGCATGCCCCTCCCCTGTCCACACAACACTACCGCCAAACGAACAGCCTTCCGGGCCACATGCAGGGCACGCCCACCTCCAAACACTGCCAATTCACGGACGCACGCACACACACACACACACACACACTCACTTTCTCGACACCTTTCTGTACGGAGGGTGCGTCATCTCGACCGTGACAGAGTGACGGCAACTATCGACGATCCATTTCCCCCCACTGGTACAACATGTCCACCAACACCTACATACATCATTCAAGTACACAGACAATAGCATACACACAATGGGAGGGCACACGAACATGGACGGCACGGCACTGTCATACACTCTTCCTCAGAACCATATCAACAAACGTTACGTACATCCGGGAAAGCGAAAGCGAAAGCAAAAGCAAAAGCAAAAGCAAAAGCAAAGGCAAAAGCCCAATGCAGCCGTCAAAGGTAACGTTCACCACGGCAGACACTTGCAGCCGCGCCGCCGTTAAACGCATTTCAGTGCGGCTCCAATACGCCTCCGACGCGGGAACGTTCCGTTGCTCTACGAATGCGTTTCTCCCCTTTTTCCCTTCCTCTCTCTTTTGCCCCCCCTCTGTCCTTTCCTCCTTGCACTCTTGCCTCATTCCTCACGTTCTGCCCAGACATTCGACCGATCAAAGTCAACCTTTCGTTACCGTTCTCAGCGCGACGGTGTACAACAGTATGACGGGTGTGCCCAAGACTTCGGTTCAGTTGCGTGACGCCGGTCTATCGCGCCGATCGACAGTTACTCAGGGGGCGACGGATCGGACCACGTCACCGACACACAAAACACTTTCAAACAAACAAATACATACATACCGGATGGACACAGACAAACACGTGTACAGACATTCGCCAAACAAACGACCGCCGCCGCCGTCGTCGTCGTCTAGCGTCGCGCTTACTGTACTGCACTGGACACGCGTGCATCTTGAATGACGACATCGGTGTGCGTGCGTCGTACGCAATCAGTCAGACACGGCTATCAAAAATCAGAGTCGAATGGTACATCATCGTGCGTGTCGCCGTACACGTACAGTACAATACAACAACAATGCGTCTTAATGGCACGTTCATTTCAACGTCACTCACACACCTCCACGCTGCAGTTGCGTCGCACCATTGTCAAACTCGGCGTACGGCAAAGGGAATAGTGGGCGGCAAAAACAACCAAACAAAAACATTTCACATTTCACCCTCGCCATGTATGATGTGCAAAAAAACAAACCCGCAAACGGCCGTCGTTACGGCGACACAAAAGTCGCCGATCGCACTGTCCCCCCTCGCAGACAGGTAACACACACACACACACCCCAACACCAATGGGTCAAAACCACTCCAACGAGGCGTGCCACCATTCCACGCCACGGCGACCAACCTCGTGGCCGTACCCCGCAACACGCTTTGACGCGCCCACAATCAAAATGCACACATACATCACAGCCGTCCACACAAACAACAACAACAATTCCGCCCTTCCCGCAAAAGGCAAGTTGGTGGCCCTGAAAAGGGCCGTTTTGCCGCTCTCGCAACGGAGGAGCCTTCTCCATCCTTCCATTCCAGAGCCACCTCCTTACTTGGAGCTCGTGTACTTTGTCACCGCCTTCGTGCCCTCGCTCACGGCGTGCTTGGCCAGCTCGCCAGGCAGCAACAGCCGCACAGCGGTCTGGATCTCGCGGGACGTGATGGTCGAGCGCTTGTTGTAGTGCGCCAGGCGAGAAGCCTCGGCCGCAATGCGCTCGAAAATGTCGTTCACGAAGCTGTTCATGATGCTCATCGCCTTCGACGAGATGCCCGTGTCAGGGTGCACCTGCTTCAGCACCTTGTAGATGTAGATGGCATAGCTCTCCTTCCTCTTGCGCTTCTTCTTCTTGTCGCCCTTCGAAATGTTCTTCTGCGCCTTGCCAGCCTTCTTGGCGGCCTTCCCGCTAGTCTTGGGCGGCATCTCGAACGAACGTACGGCAGCAGCAACACCAGTAGCAAGCGCTCCGCTCTAGTCAGCGTCTCCCCACACAGTGGCACCCGCCGCCAGCCGCCGCCGCACCTTTACCAGCTCGCCCTGTTGCGGCCGCCGACCAATGGGGCGCGCGCGCAACCGGCCGCCGCACCCGAGCCCATAAAGCACCCCCACCCCTGCTGCGCCGGCACGCACTCCGCTGCTCGACTCGCTGCCGCTCGCACCGGTCGTTTTCGTTTCCGTTTCGTGTGCACCGTCGCTAGCCCAATCGCCATGTCCGGACGCGGAAAGGGAGGCAAAGTCAAGGGCAAGTCAAAGTCCCGCTCAAGCAGGGCTGGGCTCCAGTTCCCGGTCGGCAGAATCCACCGCCTCCTGCGCAAGGGAAACTACGCAGAGCGCGTCGGCGCCGGGGCGCCCGTCTACCTCGCCGCCGTCATGGAGTACCTCGCGGCTGAGGTGCTCGAGCTGGCCGGAAACGCGGCCCGCGACAACAAGAAGACGCGCATCATCCCGCGCCACCTGCAGCTTGCCATCCGCAACGACGAGGAGCTCAACAAGCTCCTGTCGGGCGTCACCATCGCACAGGGTGGTGTCCTGCCCAACATCCAGGCCGTCCTGCTGCCAAAGAAGACCGAGAAGAAGGCCTAAAGGAGGCCAGGCAATCGCAGCGCCGCGTGCTCCCCTGCACGCAACGCGCTTTGCCGGCTCGGCTCGGCCCACAACAATCGGCCCTTTTCAGGGCCACCACACAAACCTACGTCCAAAGCAAAATTTCAGTCGTCCTCGCCGCACCTTGTTTTGTTTTTAACTTTGCACTTTCACAGCACAGCCGCCGCCGGCGCACGTCCGCCATCTTGTCGTCCACACAGCCCGTGTGGCCCAACACACACACACACACACATTTTGCACGGTCGCAGTCGCCTTCCAAACGACAACGGCAGCAATAATGACCATTGTTAAAGGGAGGCGTGTCGACACACCGCCCTCCACTCCCGCGCGCCGCAACGGCCGTCGACACGAACGAAACAGCTGATCCGGCCGCCTATGCCCACACGCCTAACACACAGAGCCAAACCACGCAAGCAAATAATCACCGCCTCTCGCACAACAACACACAGCCCGCCATCTCCATCGCGATCGATACAAAGACACACAATAACAAACACAAACGAAGCAGCTCCACTCTCACACACACACAGCCAGCCAGCCACATGACACGTTTCCTTTCCTTCTCCCCTCCCAGCCACATCACGTCGCTCAAACGGAAAGAAACAAACAACACAGCGCACACACGCAGCAACAACAACACAGACTCTTTCGCACTTTTCAACTTCCGAACAGTGTGGTGGCCCTGAAAAGGGCCGTTTTCTAGTCTCTCCCACCCACAAGCACGGCCGCGGGAAGGCCAGCGCCCGCTGCGACGCAGCCTAACCGCCGAAACCGTACAGGGTGCGCCCCTGCCTCTTCAGGGCGTACACCACGTCCATGGCCGTCACAGTCTTGCGCTTGGCGTGCTCAGTGTACGTCACCGCGTCGCGGATCACGTTCTCCAGGAACACCTTCAGCACCCCGCGGGTCTCCTCGTAGATCAGACCAGAGATGCGCTTCACGCCGCCCCTGCGAGCCAGGCGGCGGATGGCGGGCTTCGTGATGCCCTGGATGTTGTCGCGCAACACCTTGCGGTGCCGCTTGGCGCCACCCTTGCCGAGCCCCTTTCCTCCCTTGCCGCGGCCTGTCATCCTTCCTTCCTCGGGCAAAGCAAAACGTGCACAAACAGCAGCTGCAGCGGCTGGCGAGTCGGCTACGGTCTGCGCCCAGCGCGCCCGCCGCCCCCCTATATAGACTCTGGCCCGCCCTCCCCCCACCACGCGCAACCGAGGGCATATAAGCGCAGCACGGAGGCGCGCGGGCCCGTTGTCTAGGCAGCACCGGACGCCGCGCCGCACCTAACCTCCACGCACGCCGCTCCGCTACCGCTACCGCTATGGCCCGCACAAAGCAAACGGCCCGCAAGTCCACCGGCGGAAAGGCGCCGCGCAAACAGCTCGCCACCAAGGCGGCGAGGAAGAGCGCGCCCGCCACCGGAGGCGTCAAGAAGCCCCACCGCTACAGGCCGGGCACCGTCGCCCTGCGAGAAATCAGGCGCTACCAGAAGAGCACAGAGCTGCTCATCCGCAAGCTGCCATTCCAGCGCCTAGTGCGCGAGATCGCCCAGGACTTCAAGACCGACCTGCGCTTCCAGAGCTCCGCAGTCATGGCCCTGCAGGAGGCCAGCGAGGCCTACCTCGTCGGCCTCTTCGAAGACACCAACCTGTGCGCAATCCACGCCAAGCGCGTCACCATCATGCCCAAGGACATCCAGCTCGCGCGCCGCATCCGCGGCGAGCGCGCCTAAACCGCGCCGCGGCACCGCACCGCACCGCACCGCACAAACAAAAACGGCCCTTTTCAGGGCCACTAACATCTCTCCGTCGCGAGCAAACTTTGTCGGTCGCCTGCCTCTCGCCCCGCAACCCAAAAACAAAAACCACCACTTCCCGTCCGTCCGCCACACCCGCTCACTCTGCCTGCCTGCTAGCAGCGCGCAACAATCACACATCATCCCTCCCCGGCGCTCAAAGCGCACAATACCCAACGGCCGACGTCACACCGCACGGGTGGCTGGCCGGCCGCCGCTTTCGTTTCGAAAACAAAAAAAACCCGCACTCCAACTCCGACGGCCAACGGCCAGGCAGGCGCGCTCGCTCGCTCTACACGCCACCGAAATCCCCCGCCGACTCTTTCCACATCTCAACGTGCCCCCCGTTGCAAAACATAACACACACACACAAAGAAACAAAACAAAGACCAGACACGACTCGACAAGACAGACATCCGAGAAGAACGAATGCAGGCAAGCCAACCAACGTATTCAAACAAAACAACGTGACAGAAAACCACAACCGTCGGCCGCCGCCACAAACACGGCGACAATCAACCACGACAACAACAACAACAACAACAACACCGCTTACCGCTACCGCCGCCCACACCCGCCACCGACCCCCGCAATCCAACCACCACGGCACGCAAACAGCATCCCCACGGGCATACAGAAACGCCAGACAGACAGACACCCACACCAGACGCTACACGACAATCAAAACCTTCCCCGACGTGCTTTGATGGCCCTGAGAAGGGCCGTTTTGGGCCGCGCGTCTCTTGCGCGCCACTAGACGACGACGGGGGGTGGGGACGACGGAGTCAAGCGCCAAACCCTTCCTTTCTCCCATCTCTTTCTCCTCTACTCTACTTCTTCTTCTTGGGCGAAGCCTTCGCCTTAGACGGCGTCGTCGCCTTCTTCGGGCGCGGCGCCTTCGGCTTCTTCGTCGGAACCTTGGCGGCCTTCTTCGCCTTCGACGGCGACTTGGCCTTGGCCGGCTTGGCCGCAGCCGCCTTCTTCGCACCCGCGGGAGCGGCCGACGCCGCAGACGCCTTCTTGGCGGCGCCCGCCTTCCGACCGGTCGCCGCCTTCACGCCACCAGCCTTCTTTGCGCCGGCCGCACGGGCGCCCTTCTTCTCCTTGCTGGCCGGAGCGGCGCGCTTCTTCTTGGCACCGCCAGCACGAGCCTTGCCGCCCTCGGCCGCCCCCCCGCCGCCGGCGCCGGCAAGCTTGAACGAGCCGGACGCGCCCTTCCCCTTCGTCTGCACCAGCTCGCCCGCCACGACGGCCGACTTGAGGTACTTCTTGATAAACGGCGCCAGCTTCTCCGCGTCCAGCTTGTAGTGCGCGGCTATGTACTTCTTGATCGCCTGCAGCGACGACCCGCCGCGCTCCTTCAGACTCTTGATGGCGGCCGTCACCATCTCAGAGGTGCGCGGGTGCGCAGGCTTGGCGCGCGGCTTCTTCGCAGACGACGCAGACTTGGCCTTCTTCGTAGTGCCGGTGGCGGCGGGTGCCGCAGCAGTCTCGTTCGTAGCCGCCTGATCTGCCATTTCGACGACGCGCGTAACACACAGCGAGAGCGAGAGCGAGCGGGACGGCAGGCAGGCACGCAAGCACAGCACAGCAGCAGAGCAGAGAATCACAAGGCCCAGCCAGTGTCGCGGGCGGGCGCGGACGGCCGAGAGAGCGGCCGCCACTCTGCGCGCCGCCGCGCCGCGCCTCCCGCGCTTGCTACCGCCCAACGTCCGACAGCCTGTGCGGAGCAGCCCCAAACCTGCGCCACAACCGCCCGCGCCTTTCAAACCACCGAGGATGGGGCTACACACAGCCACACCACAGTCGCCAACCAGTCGCCACGGCAGCGCCGCAAACCACGGCCAAACTGCAGCTACCGCGCGCTACAGCCTGGGTCGGCCCGCCGAGAATCGCCGCCCCCGCCCAAATGCCGCCCCCACAGCCCCAGCCGACGACCCGCCACAATGGCCAAACCTTCGGCAAAACTCCCACACCGTCGCCGCGGCAGCCCGGCCAGCGCGGCCGGCGCCACAGCCACACAAGCCGAGGCGTGCGGCGATGACGGCCGTGCAAACGCGCCTCCGCCGCCCCATCGCCTTCCGTCGCCCTCCCGCCGTTTCCCGATCGGCCCGCAGCCGTCGGGCCACATCGCGCGCCGTCCTCCTCCTCTCGCCCGCCAACATTCACAGCCGTTTCTTCAACAATTGCCCGCCGCAAACGGACGCCGCCTGCGCAACAGGCGCCGCCGCCCCTCGCCGCTTCCGACCCAACCCCTCGACCGAGGCAAACCGCAATCCGAATCTACAGACCAACCCAATCTGCCGTCAGCACACACGACAGCCGACCTTACACGTTACGCGTTACACATTACGTTTACACGTCTAGGTTAGGTTAGGTTAGGTTAGGTTAGGTGGACGTGGGTTAGGTTAAGGGGACTTGGGTTAGGTTAAGCGTCAAACTTAGGTTAAGCATTCAAACACGTCAGGCGTCACAGGCTAGGTTAGGTTAGGTTACACGTTAGGTTAAGGGGTCAGTGCTAGGTTAAGAAGCGTCAAACGTAGGTTAAAAAAAAAAAAAAAAAAAAAAGCGTTCAAACGTGAGGCGTGAGCCGGACAGCTTACCTTACGTAGACGTTAGGGGCTCACAGGCTGAGCTCACCTCGCCACACCACGGGTTAGGTTCGGTTCGCTCGGCTCAGCGTAAAGCGCCGAGGTCAGGGTTACGTTCGTTCACCTTCGGGCGCCACACTTTCGGTTGAAAGGTCGCGACGGGACGACGTCGGCAGGCACGCCGCAAACGAACAAAAACGTACAGACGACGTCGAAAACCGCCGACAGACGGGGGAGCAGCACGACCACGACCAGATACCGAGCGCGAACCAGACACACGCGAACCACCCCCACCGGCCAAAGGGCACCACACAACAACCCAGAGCACCACGTGTCGACACCAGAGCAACCCGCCGCTCACGCGACATGGCTGGCACCGAAGGGCAACCGCCCGCAACTGCGCTTTCCGCGCCGGCCCGGATGCACGTCGTGCTACAACAACACCACTACCGTACACAGCCGCTGTTCACAACATCACTATCATGCGCGCCCGCGGCTCGCCGCCGTCGCAGCCGCAGCCCCAACGCCAGCACTTTTGCACCACCATTCACACGCACCGCAACACAGCTCGCCGACACAGCCGAACAAAACAAACACCACACAACAACAGCAACAACGCCGCCGCCTCTACTTGTGCCGGCGACCCACCCCGCCGATGGCGCACCTTTCGCCAGCCGGCAATCGACACACACGCACCCACCCACCCACCCACCCACCCGGGGCCCAGTGCAAAACACAAAAAAAACACACAAAAACAAAACAACACAAACGACACGGGAAGCGCACACCGCCACTTCGCGCGCACGCCACCAACCAGTCGTCGTCTCAAAATAACAAACACAAACAAAATAAACTAACAACTAGGGCAACACAAAACAAAAACGCCTCGCACGAACCGCCCACAAAAAGGACAAGCACACGCACAGCCTCTGCTGACGACCACGACGCAGCGGCACGCTGCTCCTGTCCCGCGCCCCGCGCCCCACTCGATTCACAACTCACGCGACACCGTCAACGACGGGCTCGCTTCCCGCAACCTACCACCTTTCCGCCACGACGCACAGCCCCAGCCCCACCCGACGACGCCCGTGGCAACGACTGCACTTCCACCACCGCCTCCCCCTTCCCCCCCAAAACACACACACACACACACAGCCAGCCAAAAACGCACTCGCGACCCACACATGCACGTGCATCGGCACACGCCAACCAGTCAACGTCGACAACCACACGCAAGGCTCGAAACGAAACCGGCGTCCTTCCACGTTGCCATCAAGCTACGCGACACAAGACACAAGGAACCAACACAACAGCCGGCCCCACTAATTCCCACTCTCACGCCGCAAAAAGCACACCGAAACCGCCAAACGCACGCACATTCCCCTTCGCACTGACACCGACCGGCTCGCTACCACACACCTCTCGGCAGCCGTTTCACGCCAATTCGCCACACCGCCCACACAGTCGACAAGCGCCCGCCCTGTACGGCACACGCAACGACGCAGCGCAGCAAAGGGCGCCCGCAACACATACCTCTCCTCCCTCTCTCTCTCCGCCGCCCGACGCGCCAACCGCCACACCACACCGCCAGCCACTCGCAAATTGTGCACTGCCACCAGCCACACGTCCAACACGCCGCGCCGCCTCCGGCCACCCGCCAGGGGGCGCTCACGTCCGCGACAACAGCGCGGCCCGCCGGGCCGGGCCGAACCGAACCGAACCGAACCGGGCCGCCGCTGCTCTGCACTCGGCACGGCCACACCCTGCTGCAGACCGGGCTCGTCTCTCTGTACGCGTCTGCCTGCGCATCAACACAACAACGACCTTTTTTTTTTTTTTTTTTCTCCCTCTCTACCGCCACCCCTTCTTCTCGCGTTTTTACTCGTTGTTGCAGCAGCGGCGCACACCTACACATCCACAGCCCCAGCCGAGCCGGCCTCACCTCAGGGCCCGCCGCCAGCGTCTCCTCCTCGGGCACAGGTGCGGTGCTGTGGCCGCCCATCCAACCGCATTGCTGGCCGTCCAGCCGCCAGGCGTTCCCACTGCCGCGAGCCACGCCGCGCACCGACCCTGCTGCAGAAAACGAAGCATAGCCAGAGACCGACCGGTACACAAAGCAAGCCGTCGCCTCGCCTCTTGTCCTTCCTGCCTTCCTTCCGCCCCCGCCCTTCTCACACCACCGCCTCTCCACTTTCGCCCCCCCCCCCCCCTCCTTTTTTTTGTTTTTTTTGTTTTCTTCTTTCTTTCTTTCTTTGGCCCTCTCTCCTTCCAGCCATGGCGGTTACGGCACCGCCTGCAGCGGCAGATTTTTTGCGCCCACAAGCCTACTCCTACCACCATTAACCTTGCCCTGCCCTGCCCATCAACGTCGCAGTCGAACCGACGCTTGCCAACACACTGCCCACGTTCCTTTCTCTTTTCGGCCTACGCCCATTACGCGCCGCCGCCACAGCACCTTCCCTTCCCACAACACACCGACGTCACCACACGCACCCAAAACAGGGGCCACGACCGTGTTCCTCGCCCACTCCCATCCCGCACGGTACGCACATTCCCAACTACTACCGCGCACCCTCCCTTTCCAATCTGTGTGTCTCTCTGTGTCTGTGTCCTGTCCGCGCGTGACGCCTCTCAACATCCGCCGTCCCCCGTCCCGTTTTCGCCCCCATGCCGTCGTCGCGCCGCCCCTGTCCGCCCCGCACCACACCATACACCGCTGCTTGTCCCGGCCGTTGCCACCAAAGGCGCCCACCGCAAACGCGCCACGCCGCAGCCCCCGTGCGTCTCGCGCTCGCTTGCATCTCCGTGCCGGCGCTGCCTCTCTTCCCGCTCGCACTCGACCTCGACAACACAGTCTTTGGCTCCGCCACTGCGTGTTCCGGTGGTACGCACGCTGCAACACCTACGTATTCATTACCAGAGCGATGGCGAGGCATGACAGCATCTCTGTCTGACCAGAGAGTTATTTATCGTTGCTAGTCGGCGCTTGGACCGCGCCAGACGACAGTAGTGGCACGCACCGGGTCGCCAGGAACAGTTGTTATATATATTGTAGCGCGAGTCGGGAGAGGTAGTAGTCGGTCGACAGTAGTAGCGGGTGGACGGTTGTACTGAGCGGGCGTCGGCGGCGTGCTCTGCTCGTCTCGCGACTCTGGTCACGGTTCGGGACGATGTATAGTATATTGTGTTATAATCAAAAGGTAGTGTGAAGCTGCATTGCGCAAATCTGATAACGTATGTTCATTGTACTTATTTTGTTCAACAACAAACAAAAGCCCCACTATTACTTTTTTCTAAAGTAACTCTTGTCTTTTAACGAAAAACATTCACTTTTTAAAGACTACTTCCTATGGCATTTCCCTCCAAGGAGTGCAATTCATTACCAGCCAGCACTCATTCATTGCACACAGCTGTGTAAGGGGTATCTACAATTGAGGGGCGGATATAAATGCAATTTTTTTTTTTTTTTTTTTTTTTTTTTTTTTGTTTTTTGTGTGTGTTGTAACCTCCCCGCAAATTTTAAACTAATGGACAATGTTATTTACGGACGCTAATGGACATTGCGCTAATTGTAACCTCGCCCACAATGAGAGGTATTGAAAATGGCAACAAAAATGTGCAATTCGCAATCTGACTCAAATATAAATTCTTCACAACATTTAAAGTCCGTTCAGCGACAGGAAACTTCAATTAAACCGAAATATCGGTCTTTGGCCCTGTGCAAAACAATCAGAATTTAAAGTCTTACCTCAGAATAAATGGATGTCACATTTCTGCTCTTGTTGTTGCGCAGCGCTTGGAGGAACTGCATTGCAAATAATAATATTCTCTTTTTTTTGTGATTTTAGTGACATTTTTCTTCAAAGAAGTGGAATGAAATGTGAAGTGCAACGAACTCTTTAGTTCAATAAAAAAATTAAATGTTTGAAAAATGCTTTTGAAATAGAAATTATTATTGGGGAACTTGTTGGAGAATAATTACAATAAATAAAATTCTTCATTATCTAATGATTATATTAATTGACAGTATACCTTATTCACCATCTTGACCAGTGTTGCCGACCGCCTACATCACACAACCGCACTCGGCTGCTACTACTGACCGACCGCTCTGCATGACGACTATTAGCGTACTGCACGCGACGACTACTGACAGAGTACAGCCCTCAACTAGACAGAGCTACAGACTCGCAACGACTGACTGACTGACTGACTGACTGACTGAGAACCGCTCGCAACACTCGCGCGGTCCAGCGCAAACTCTCTGGTCACAGATGCTACAATGTCTCGCCATCGCTGCTATGTTACATTACATACGTGTTTCAGTGTCTTTTTCATTGGGGTAACGATCTTTGGCTCTTTTTATTCTGAATACAGGGCCAAAGGTCAACGCTGCTGCCCTTATACAATTTATCACGTTTCATTATGTCTGTTGCAATGTTACATACGGTTCATTCTTTCATTAATCTTATCGTTGGGTTTGTTTTGTAGGGACGTTAACATTCTTCTGGCACATTTTTATTATCATCGGACTCTCTGCTATTTGTGCAGGGAGGTTATACCTGGGTCCATTTCCATTTCCATTTACATTTTAATATTGATAGACGTTTTGTGTTCTTTTTTGTTTCTTGTTGTTTTTCCTTCTTTTTTTTTTGTTGTTTTTTTTTTTTTTTGTTGTTTTGTTTTTCCCGCTCTCACCACCACCGCCGCATCACGCCTTCCGTTTTCTTGGTTTCTTTTCTGTTCTTCAACTGCTTCAACATCACCGCGCCCCATTTCCACACCACAGCCATCAGCCTCCAAGACGGGCAGGCGCAGTGTGCCATTTCCGGCGCACAAGCACACCCGTACGGTACTCTCCTCGCCCCCACGCCACCAACAACACAGCGACCACGCGGCTTTCAGGCACGGCACGGCACCGGCGAAATGCGCCGCCCCCGCCCCTCCGCGCATATCCGTCCGTCTCGCCACGTTCACTGACAGCCGCGTCTGCGGCTACACCACGACAACCACAACACAACACCGCTCCCCTCCCTGGCAACTCATTGTTTTTCTCCTCCTCTTTTGCACAAACCACAACGCCGAGCACAGGCGCAAGCCACCCACACCGCGCCCCTCCCCGTCCCGTCTTTGGCCGCCGCTCCTCGTTTGCCCCCTCCCATCTCCCGAAATGCCATGCCAGCAGCGTTACGCATGCCCCTCCCCTGTCCACACAACACTACCGCCAAACGAACAGCCTTCCGGGCCACATGCAGGGCACGCCCACCTCCAAACACTGCCAATTCACGGACGCACGCACACACACACACACACACACACTCACTTTCTCGACACCTTTCTGTACGGAGGGTGCGTCATCTCGACCGTGACAGAGTGACGGCAACTATCGACGATCCATTTCCCCCCACTGGTACAACATGTCCACCAACACCTACATACATCATTCAAGTACACAGACAATAGCATACACACAATGGGAGGGCACACGAACATGGACGGCACGGCACTGTCATACACTCTTCCTCAGAACCATATCAACAAACGTTACGTACATCCGGGAAAGCGAAAGCGAAAGCAAAAGCAAAAGCAAAAGCAAAAGCAAAGGCAAAAGCCCAATGCAGCCGTCAAAGGTAACGTTCACCACGGCAGACACTTGCAGCCGCGCCGCCGTTAAACGCATTTCAGTGCGGCTCCAATACGCCTCCGACGCGGGAACGTTCCGTTGCTCTACGAATGCGTTTCTCCCCTTTTTCCCTTCCTCTCTCTTTTGCCCCCCCTCTGTCCTTTCCTCCTTGCACTCTTGCCTCATTCCTCACGTTCTGCCCAGACATTCGACCGATCAAAGTCAACCTTTCGTTACCGTTCTCAGCGCGACGGTGTACAACAGTATGACGGGTGTGCCCAAGACTTCGGTTCAGTTGCGTGACGCCGGTCTATCGCGCCGATCGACAGTTACTCAGGGGGCGACGGATCGGACCACGTCACCGACACACAAAACACTTTCAAACAAACAAATACATACATACCGGATGGACACAGACAAACACGTGTACAGACATTCGCCAAACAAACGACCGCCGCCGCCGTCGTCGTCGTCTAGCGTCGCGCTTACTGTACTGCACTGGACACGCGTGCATCTTGAATGACGACATCGGTGTGCGTGCGTCGTACGCAATCAGTCAGACACGGCTATCAAAAATCAGAGTCGAATGGTACATCATCGTGCGTGTCGCCGTACACGTACAGTACAATACAACAACAATGCGTCTTAATGGCACGTTCATTTCAACGTCACTCACACACCTCCACGCTGCAGTTGCGTCGCACCATTGTCAAACTCGGCGTACGGCAAAGGGAATAGTGGGCGGCAAAAACAACCAAACAAAAACATTTCACATTTCACCCTCGCCATGTATGATGTGCAAAAAAACAAACCCGCAAACGGCCGTCGTTACGGCGACACAAAAGTCGCCGATCGCACTGTCCCCCCTCGCAGACAGGTAACACACACACACACACCCCAACACCAATGGGTCAAAACCACTCCAACGAGGCGTGCCACCATTCCACGCCACGGCGACCAACCTCGTGGCCGTACCCCGCAACACGCTTTGACGCGCCCACAATCAAAATGCACACATACATCACAGCCGTCCACACAAACAACAACAACAATTCCGCCCTTCCCGCAAAAGGCAAGTTGGTGGCCCTGAAAAGGGCCGTTTTGCCGCTCTCGCAACGGAGGAGCCTTCTCCATCCTTCCATTCCAGAGCCACCTCCTTACTTGGAGCTCGTGTACTTTGTCACCGCCTTCGTGCCCTCGCTCACGGCGTGCTTGGCCAGCTCGCCAGGCAGCAACAGCCGCACAGCGGTCTGGATCTCGCGGGACGTGATGGTCGAGCGCTTGTTGTAGTGCGCCAGGCGAGAAGCCTCGGCCGCAATGCGCTCGAAAATGTCGTTCACGAAGCTGTTCATGATGCTCATCGCCTTCGACGAGATGCCCGTGTCAGGGTGCACCTGCTTCAGCACCTTGTAGATGTAGATGGCATAGCTCTCCTTCCTCTTGCGCTTCTTCTTCTTGTCGCCCTTCGAAATGTTCTTCTGCGCCTTGCCAGCCTTCTTGGCGGCCTTCCCGCTAGTCTTGGGCGGCATCTCGAACGAACGTACGGCAGCAGCAACACCAGTAGCAAGCGCTCCGCTCTAGTCAGCGTCTCCCCACACAGTGGCACCCGCCGCCAGCCGCCGCCGCACCTTTACCAGCTCGCCCTGTTGCGGCCGCCGACCAATGGGGCGCGCGCGCAACCGGCCGCCGCACCCGAGCCCATAAAGCACCCCCACCCCTGCTGCGCCGGCACGCAACGCGACGCGACGCCGCACGCGACTCGTGTTCGAGATGGCGAGCGAGCAAGACGTTTGCGACGCGCGCGCGGTCGCGGCAGCTGCCGCCGCCGCGCCGGAGCTGTCTGATCGCCGTCCGGCGGCGCCTGCGCCGTCGGCGGCCCCATCGGACGCTCCACTTATGACGACCCGGCAACCCCAGGAGGACCACGAGTATATGACGACTACGCGCGACCAGGACGATGAGATGGACTACTCTACCGACCTTCCCCGTGAGGACTGCGCTGCCGGCGCCCCGCAGAGTGTGCTTCAGCGCAAGCGCTCGGCTGTCACGTCCGCCAGTGACGACCCACACACTTCTGGTACGAGTGACGCCGGATTCAAGAAACCGCCACCTAAGAAGAGGGCGGCTCCACGACGGCGCCCGGCCGTTGTCCCTGTGCCTACTGCCAATCAGTACGACGCCCTACAGGATGGCGCCGACTCTGATGATCCTGACGAGCCTCCACCGGCGGCCGCCGACGATGCTACACCTCGCTCCGGCCCTAAGCTGCCGCCGATTGTTATCGACTACCCTGACGATTATCTGACGCTTCGGGACTGGCTCCAGGCCAACCTCAAGAACGCTTTTACCGCCAAACACTGCGGCGAAGACCGCCTGAAGCTGACAGTCGCCACTACTGAAGATTACGTGGCTGTCATGGACATGGTTGGTGCACGTGGGATCCCAAACTACACCTTCCCCACTGTACGACCCAAAGTTCTCAAGGTTGCCATGCGAGGCATATCGCTGAAGATGAAGGCGGACGCCTTTAAGGACGGCCTCATCACTATGGGTTTCGCGCCCACTGCAGCCACCCGTATGAAGATGCCTGGTACCCAGCGCCCCATCCCTTTGATGGAGATCGTGTTGCCTGATACGCCTGATAACAGGCAAATCTACCAAGTCACCAGGTTTTATGACCTCTCGGTGACAGTCGAGAAGTTACGCGCACGGAAGGGCCTCGTCCAATGCTACAATTGTCAGGAGCCGGGCCACACTTCCCGCCTCTGTCGCATGAGGCCACGATGTGTCAAGTGTGGCGAGGGTCACCTCAGCCAGCAGTGTACCCGGTCCCGGGACGAACCAGCCACCTGTGCCCTGTGCAAGCGGGCTCATCCTGCGAGCTACCGCGGTTGCGCTGTCCACAAGGCAGCCAGCCGCCGCCAGCGTGGACTACCTCCCTTGCGGCAGACGTCCCGCTCCGATGGCCAACAGCAGCGGCGCCGAGCTGCGCCACCACCTGCTCCACCTGCTACTCCTCCGCGACAACCCGCCCAGCGGCGCCTGCTTGCTGCTCGGGCGGACCTTGGTTACGCCGACGTCCTCCAGGGCCGGACGACGCCTCCTTCTGCCCCTGCTGTCCAGCCTCTGCGACGCTCTGAAGATGGGCCTGCTCCACCTGCTGCAGCTGCTGATTTCATCGCGGTCTTGCAAGAAGTCCAGGCCACCCTCGTGGCTGTCTCTGCCGCTCTGGCCCAGCTGCCGACCGCCATCACTGCTGCAGTCCATGCAGCCCTCCGAAGTTTCCCCGCTGCCACGGCGATCGCATCTGCTGGCCATGGCTCACAACCTTAGGCGCCACCAGACCTTCACGGCTGTAACGTGGAACGCGAATGGCCTCTTCCCTGCGCTTCTCGAATTCCGGCAGTTCCTCCAGGATTACAGCGTGGATGTGTGTCTCCTTACCGAGACGCACCTCAAACCTGGACTTCGAGCGAACGCCCCGAATTACGTCTGCTATCGCGACGACAGGCTGACGGCTGGCGGTGGGACAGCCATCTATGTCAAGCGGACACTCCGGCACTATCGTGTCCCTCTGCCGAGGTTGGACTCCTGTGAAGCTACGGCCGTCGCAGTGGAGACGTCCCTTGGAACGGTCATCTTTCTCTCGGTGTACCGGCCGCCACGAGGCCACCTCACCGTCCATGATGCTGACACTCTCCTTCGTGCTGGGGTCAAGCTCTTCCTCGCTGGCGACCTGAATGCCAAGCACCAGCTCTGGAATTCTCGGACGCTGAACGTCAGTGGGAGGCGGCTCTATCATGCTGCAGAGAGGGCACGAGCTTCTGTGTATGGACCTGCTGAGCCGACGCACTACCCTTCGAACGGCTCTGCTCCCGACGTTTTGGATATTTGTCTCGTCAAGGGTGTCGACTTGTTCGTCACCCCCGACGTTCTCCACGCCTTGAGCTCCGACCACTTGCCGGTGCTCTTTCGACTACATGTCACTCCGCTTCCACCAGCGGCGAAGCTCGACACCCGGAAGACCGACTGGCCGCGCTTCCGGCAGCTTGTTCTGCAACGCCTCCCGGATGAGCCACCTCCACTAGACACGGATGTCAATGCTGCTCTTCACACGCTGACTGCGGCTCTCACCACGGCTGTTGCTGACTCCACTACGCCTCCACGGGTTTCTTCAGTGGCAGCTCCAGCACTCCCTGCAGACTTACGGGACCTTATCCGAGAACGAAACCGTCTGAACAGAGTTTGGCATGAAACACGCCAGCCCGTGCTGAAGCGGCGCATCAATCATCTCCGCCGCGTCATCAAGGCTGCCCTTGCTGCTCACCGTATCCGCCGGTGGGAGGAGAAGCTTGCCTCAGTTGATCCTGGGGCCGACACGTGGGAGTTGGTCCGTTCCCTCACACGGCACCGCCCACACATGCCGCCACTCACAACTACCGATGGACCTGCTTACACGCCCGCCGCTAAAGCCGAGGCCCTGGCGTCGACTTTTGAGGCCAACTTCCGGCCCCTTGCGGCGCCGGTCGACAACGAGAACGTCCGCACAGTGGAGACCAGACTTGCTGCCTTCCTCCACGGCGATCACGGTGACGCCACCATTGTCCCAACATCGGAAAGGGAGGTCACTGACCATCTTCGCCGACTTCCCCAGACGAAGGCCCCGGGGCACGACAACGTTGACGGGAGAGTCCTCCGCATGCTGCCCAGGATTGCCATCCTGTATGTGGTCGCTCTCTTCAACGCCATCTTTCACCAGCTGCAGTACCCAGACGCTTGGAAGAAGGCTGTCGTTGTGGCGGTCCCGAAGCCGGGCAAAAACAGGACAGTACCAGAGCATTATCGCCCCATCAGTCTCCTCCCGACGTTGAGTAAAGTTTTCGAGAGAATCCTCCTCTCTAGGTTCGGCCGGCTGCTCCACCAGGACAATATCATTCCTCGGGAACAGTTTGGCTTCCGCCAGCACCACTCCACCACTCAACAGTTGCTCCGCGTCGTCGAGGAGGCGACACTGGCGTTCAACAATCGGGAGTTTTGCGGCCTTGTCCTGCTCGATGTGTCCAAGGCCTTTGACACCGTCTGGCACCACGGCCTGCTCTTCAAGTTGTTCCATCTCGGCATCCCTTCGTGCTTCGTCCGCCTACTCGGCAACTACCTTGAGGGCCGCACTTTTGTCGTCCGAGTTGGCAGCACGTCTTCCTCTGTTCGCCCAGTCCTTGCTGGAGTGCCCCAAGGGAGCGTTCTGGGCCCGATATTGTATGCTGTCTACACCTCTGACCTGCCGATTTCCCCGAGGGTTGGTCGTGCCGTCTATGCTGATGACACGGCCCTCTTCTCGCGCCATCGCAACATCGACGCCGTCCTCCGACGTCTGCAAGCTGCTCTGCAGGACCTCGAGCGCTGGGCCGCCGACTGGCGGATCGGCTTCAACGCCACCAAATCTCAGGCGATGCTCCTCACTCGCCGTCTCCCACCTGAAGTGCCACCACTGGTGCTTTGTAATCAGGCCATCACCTGGACCACGACTGCCACCTACCTCGGGGTCATTCTCGATCGCACCCTGACATGGAAGGCTCACGTCACCGCTGTACACCGGAAGACATCTCAGAGGGCTGGGGCATTGTACCCCATGCTAAACGAAACTTCCTCGCTCCCTGTCGCCAACGGACTGCATATCTATCGTACGTGCATTCGTCCGGTCATGGACTATGCCTGTGAAGTCTGGGGCAATGCTGCCCCCTCCCACATTCAGAGGCTCCAGCAACTACAAAACAAGCTCTTGCGCCGAGTTTACCATGTTCCGCGTGATTTCCCTCATCGCCCCCTCCATCAGGCGGCTGAGGAACCCCTCGTCCGGGAGAGATTTCAAGACGCAGCGCGCCGGTTTTATAATGCCACCCGCACTTCAGACAATCCCCTCGTCCGGAGGTTAGGACGACATAATGACCATCACGACCACTACAGGCGGCCCGTTGCCCTGATAGAATAATCAGGTCAGCCCAGAAGACTCACCACCACTTCTTCCTCTCAGCGATTTCCAGTTATCATCCGCGCTGACCACCGCCAACCACACCCTGCAGCCTTGGTAGGAAATGCCTCTCGGTAAACCCTACATTCACGATAGCCTGGGATGTTCCACACCCAGTCCAGATGAAAGGAGGCCGCGCGCGCGCGCCGGCACGCACTCCGCTGCTCGACTCGCTGCCGCTCGCACCGGTCGTTTTCGTTTCCGTTTCGTGTGCACCGTCGCTAGCCCAATCGCCATGTCCGGACGCGGAAAGGGAGGCAAAGTCAAGGGCAAGTCAAAGTCCCGCTCAAGCAGGGCTGGGCTCCAGTTCCCGGTCGGCAGAATCCACCGCCTCCTGCGCAAGGGAAACTACGCAGAGCGCGTCGGCGCCGGGGCGCCCGTCTACCTCGCCGCCGTCATGGAGTACCTCGCGGCTGAGGTGCTCGAGCTGGCCGGAAACGCGGCCCGCGACAACAAGAAGACGCGCATCATCCCGCGCCACCTGCAGCTTGCCATCCGCAACGACGAGGAGCTCAACAAGCTCCTGTCGGGCGTCACCATCGCACAGGGTGGTGTCCTGCCCAACATCCAGGCCGTCCTGCTGCCAAAGAAGACCGAGAAGAAGGCCTAAAGGAGGCCAGGCAATCGCAGCGCCGCGTGCTCCCCTGCACGCAACGCGCTTTGCCGGCTCGGCTCGGCCCACAACAATCGGCCCTTTTCAGGGCCACCACACAAACCTACGTCCAAAGCAAAATTTCAGTCGTCCTCGCCGCACCTTGTTTTGTTTTTAACTTTGCACTTTCACAGCACAGCCGCCGCCGGCGCACGTCCGCCATCTTGTCGTCCACACAGCCCGTGTGGCCCAACACACACACACACACACATTTTGCACGGTCGCAGTCGCCTTCCAAACGACAACGGCAGCAATAATGACCATTGTTAAAGGGAGGCGTGTCGACACACCGCCCTCCACTCCCGCGCGCCGCAACGGCCGTCGACACGAACGAAACAGCTGATCCGGCCGCCTATGCCCACACGCCTAACACACAGAGCCAAACCACGCAAGCAAATAATCACCGCCTCTCGCACAACAACACACAGCCCGCCATCTCCATCGCGATCGATACAAAGACACACAATAACAAACACAAACGAAGCAGCTCCACTCTCACACACACACAGCCAGCCAGCCACATGACACGTTTCCTTTCCTTCTCCCCTCCCAGCCACATCACGTCGCTCAAACGGAAAGAAACAAACAACACAGCGCACACACGCAGCAACAACAACACAGACTCTTTCGCACTTTTCAACTTCCGAACAGTGTGGTGGCCCTGAAAAGGGCCGTTTTCTAGTCTCTCCCACCCACAAGCACGGCCGCGGGAAGGCCAGCGCCCGCTGCGACGCAGCCTAACCGCCGAAACCGTACAGGGTGCGCCCCTGCCTCTTCAGGGCGTACACCACGTCCATGGCCGTCACAGTCTTGCGCTTGGCGTGCTCAGTGTACGTCACCGCGTCGCGGATCACGTTCTCCAGGAACACCTTCAGCACCCCGCGGGTCTCCTCGTAGATCAGACCAGAGATGCGCTTCACGCCGCCCCTGCGAGCCAGGCGGCGGATGGCGGGCTTCGTGATGCCCTGGATGTTGTCGCGCAACACCTTGCGGTGCCGCTTGGCGCCACCCTTGCCGAGCCCCTTTCCTCCCTTGCCGCGGCCTGTCATCCTTCCTTCCTCGGGCAAAGCAAAACGTGCACAAACAGCAGCTGCAGCGGCTGGCGAGTCGGCTACGGTCTGCGCCCAGCGCGCCCGCCGCCCCCCTATATAGACTCTGGCCCGCCCTCCCCCCACCACGCGCAACCGAGGGCATATAAGCGCAGCACGGAGGCGCGCGGGCCCGTTGTCTAGGCAGCACCGGACGCCGCGCCGCACCTAACCTCCACGCACGCCGCTCCGCTACCGCTACCGCTATGGCCCGCACAAAGCAAACGGCCCGCAAGTCCACCGGCGGAAAGGCGCCGCGCAAACAGCTCGCCACCAAGGCGGCGAGGAAGAGCGCGCCCGCCACCGGAGGCGTCAAGAAGCCCCACCGCTACAGGCCGGGCACCGTCGCCCTGCGAGAAATCAGGCGCTACCAGAAGAGCACAGAGCTGCTCATCCGCAAGCTGCCATTCCAGCGCCTAGTGCGCGAGATCGCCCAGGACTTCAAGACCGACCTGCGCTTCCAGAGCTCCGCAGTCATGGCCCTGCAGGAGGCCAGCGAGGCCTACCTCGTCGGCCTCTTCGAAGACACCAACCTGTGCGCAATCCACGCCAAGCGCGTCACCATCATGCCCAAGGACATCCAGCTCGCGCGCCGCATCCGCGGCGAGCGCGCCTAAACCGCGCCGCGGCACCGCACCGCACCGCACCGCACAAACAAAAACGGCCCTTTTCAGGGCCACTAACATCTCTCCGTCGCGAGCAAACTTTGTCGGTCGCCTGCCTCTCGCCCCGCAACCCAAAAACAAAAACCACCACTTCCCGTCCGTCCGCCACACCCGCTCACTCTGCCTGCCTGCTAGCAGCGCGCAACAATCACACATCATCCCTCCCCGGCGCTCAAAGCGCACAATACCCAACGGCCGACGTCACACCGCACGGGTGGCTGGCCGGCCGCCGCTTTCGTTTCGAAAACAAAAAAAACCCGCACTCCAACTCCGACGGCCAACGGCCAGGCAGGCGCGCTCGCTCGCTCTACACGCCACCGAAATCCCCCGCCGACTCCTTCCACATCTCAACGTGCCCCCCGTTGCAAAACATAACACACACACACAAAGAAACAAAACAAAGACCAGACACGACTCGACAAGACAGACATCCGAGAAGAACGAACGCAGGCAAGCCAACCAACGTATTCAAACAAAACAACGTGACAGAAAACCACAACCGTCGGCCGCCGCCACAAACACGGCGACAATCAACCACGACAACAACAACAACAACAACAACACCGCTTACCGCTACCGCCGCCCACACCCGCCACCGACCCCCGCAATCCAACCACCACGGCACGCAAACAGCATCCCCACGGGCATACAGAAACGCCAGACAGACAGACACCCACACCAGACGCTACACGACAATCAAAACCTTCCCCGACGTGCTTTGATGGCCCTGAGAAGGGCCGTTTTGGGCCGCGCGTCTCTTGCGCGCCACTAGACGACGACGGGGGGTGGGGACGACGGAGTCAAGCGCCAAACCCTTCCTTTCTCCCATCTCTTTCTCCTCTACTCTACTTCTTCTTCTTGGGCGAAGCCTTCGCCTTAGACGGCGTCGTCGCCTTCTTCGGGCGCGGCGCCTTCGGCTTCTTCGTCGGAACCTTGGCGGCCTTCTTCGCCTTCGACGGCGACTTGGCCTTGGCCGGCTTGGCCGCAGCCGCCTTCTTCGCACCCGCGGGAGCGGCCGACGCCGCAGACGCCTTCTTGGCGGCGCCCGCCTTCCGACCGGTCGCCGCCTTCACGCCACCAGCCTTCTTTGCGCCGGCCGCACGGGCGCCCTTCTTCTCCTTGCTGGCCGGAGCGGCGCGCTTCTTCTTGGCACCGCCAGCACGAGCCTTGCCGCCCTCGGCCGCCCCCCCGCCGCCGGCGCCGGCAAGCTTGAACGAGCCGGACGCGCCCTTCCCCTTCGTCTGCACCAGCTCGCCCGCCACGACGGCCGACTTGAGGTACTTCTTGATAAACGGCGCCAGCTTCTCCGCGTCCAGCTTGTAGTGCGCGGCTATGTACTTCTTGATCGCCTGCAGCGACGACCCGCCGCGCTCCTTCAGACTCTTGATGGCGGCCGTCACCATCTCAGAGGTGCGCGGGTGCGCAGGCTTGGCGCGCGGCTTCTTCGCAGACGACGCAGACTTGGCCTTCTTCGTAGTGCCGGTGGCGGCGGGTGCCGCAGCAGTCTCGTTCGTAGCCGCCTGATCTGCCATTTCGACGACGCGCGTAACACACAGCGAGAGCGAGAGCGAGCGGGACGGCAGGCAGGCACGCAAGCACAGCACAGCAGCAGAGCAGAGAATCACAAGGCCCAGCCAGTGTCGCGGGCGGGCGCGGACGGCCGAGAGAGCGGCCGCCACTCTGCGCGCCGCCGCGCCGCGCCTCCCGCGCTTGCTACCGCCCAACGTCCGACAGCCTGTGCGGAGCAGCCCCAAACCTGCGCCACAACCGCCCGCGCCTTTCAAACCACCGAGGATGGGGCTACACACAGCCACACCACAGTCGCCAACCAGTCGCCACGGCAGCGCCGCAAACCACGGCCAAACTGCAGCTACCGCGCGCTACAGCCTGGGTCGGCCCGCCGAGAATCGCCGCCCCCGCCCAAATGCCGCCCCCACAGCCCCAGCCGACGACCCGCCACAATGGCCAAACCTTCGGCAAAACTCCCACACCGTCGCCGCGGCAGCCCGGCCAGCGCGGCCGGCGCCACAGCCACACAAGCCGAGGCGTGCGGCGATGACGGCCGTGCAAACGCGCCTCCGCCGCCCCATCGCCTTCCGTCGCCCTCCCGCCGTTTCCCGATCGGCCCGCAGCCGTCGGGCCACATCGCGCGCCGTCCTCCTCCTCTCGCCCGCCAACATTCACAGCCGTTTCTTCAACAATTGCCCGCCGCAAACGGACGCCGCCTGCGCAACAGGCGCCGCCGCCCCTCGCCGCTTCCGACCCAACCCCTCGACCGAGGCAAACCGCAATCCGAATCTACAGACCAACCCAATCTGCCGTCAGCACACACGACAGCCGACCTTACACGTTACGCGTTACACATTACGTTTACACGTCTAGGTTAGGTTAGGTTAGGTTAGGTTAGGTGGACGTGGGTTAGGTTAAGGGGACTTGGGTTAGGTTAAGCGTCAAACTTAGGTTAAGCATTCAAACACGTCAGGCGTCACAGGCTAGGTTAGGTTAGGTTACACGTTAGGTTAAGGGGTCAGTGCTAGGTTAAGAAGCGTCAAACGTAGGTTAAAAAAAAAAAAAAAAAAAAAGCGTTCAAACGTGAGGCGTGAGCCGGACAGCTTACCTTACGTAGACGTTAGGGGCTCACAGGCTGAGCTCACCTCGCCACACCACGGGTTAGGTTCGGTTCGCTCGGCTCAGCGTAAAGCGCCGAGGTCAGGGTTACGTTCGTTCACCTTCGGGCGCCACACTTTCGGTTGAAAGGTCGCGACGGGACGACGTCGGCAGGCACGCCGCAAACGAACAAAAACGTACAGACGACGTCGAAAACCGCCGACAGACGGGGGAGCAGCACGACCACGACCAGATACCGAGCGCGAACCAGACACACGCGAACCACCCCCACCGGCCAAAGGGCACCACACAACAACCCAGAGCACCACGTGTCGACACCAGAGCAACCCGCCGCTCACGCGACATGGCTGGCACCGAAGGGCAACCGCCCGCAACTGCGCTTTCCGCGCCGGCCCGGATGCACGTCGTGCTACAACAACACCACTACCGTACACAGCCGCTGTTCACAACATCACTATCATGCGCGCCCGCGGCTCGCCGCCGTCGCAGCCGCAGCCCCAACGCCAGCACTTTTGCACCACCATTCACACGCACCGCAACACAGCTCGCCGACACAGCCGAACAAAACAAACACCACACAACAACAGCAACAACGCCGCCGCCTCTACTTGTGCCGGCGACCCACCCCCGCCGATGGCGCACCTTTCGCCAGCCGGCAATCGACACACACGCACCCACCCACCCACCCACCCACCCGGGGCCCAGTGCAAAACACAAAAAAAACACACAAAAACAAAACAACACAAACGACACGTGAAGCGCACACCGCCACTTCGCGCGCACGCCACCAACCAGTCGTCGTCTCAAAATAACAAACACAAACAAAATAAACTAACAACTAGGGCAACACAAAACAAAAACGCCTCGCACGAACCGCCCACAAAAAGGACAAGCACACGCACAGCCTCTGCTGACGACCACGACGCAGCGGCACGCTGCTCCTGTCCCGCGCCCCGCGCCCCACTCGATTCACAACTCACGCGACACCGTCAACGACGGGCTCGCTTCCCGCAACCTACCACCTTTCCGCCACGACGCACAGCCCCAGCCCCACCCGACGACGCCCGTGGCAACGACTGCACTTCCACCACCGCCTCCCCCTTCCCCCCCAAAACACACACACACACACACAGCCAGCCAAAAACGCACTCGCGACCCACACATGCACGTGCATCGGCACACGCCAACCAGTCAACGTCGACAACCACACGCAAGGCTCGAAACGAAACCGGCGTCCTTCCACGTTGCCATCAAGCTACGCGACACAAGACACAAGGAACCAACACAACAGCCGGCCCCACTAATTCCCACTCTCACGCCGCAAAAAGCACACCGAAACCGCCAAACGCACGCACATTCCCCTTCGCACTGACACCGACCGGCTCGCTACCACACACCTCTCGGCAGCCGTTTCACGCCAATTCGCCACACCGCCCACACAGTCGACAAGCGCCCGCCCTGTACGGCACACGCAACGACGCAGCGCAGCCAAGGGCAGGGCAGCACACGCAACACTACCTCTCCTCCCTCTCTCTCTCCGCCGCCCGACGCGCCAACCGCCACACCACACCGCCAGCCACTCGCAAATTGTGCACTGCCACCAGCCACACGTCCAACACGCCGCGCCGCCTCCGGCCACCCGCCAGGGGGCGCTCACGTCCGCGACAACAGCGCGGCCCGCCGGGCCGGGCCGAACCGAACCGAACCGAACCGGGCCGCCGCTGCTCTGCACTCGGCACGGCCACACCCTGCTGCAGACCGGGCTCGTCTCTCTGTACGCGTCTGCCTGCGCATCAACACAACAACGACCTTTTTTTTTTTTTTTTTTTCTCCCTCTCTACCGCCACCCCTTCTTCTCGCGTTTTTACTCGTTGTTGCAGCAGCGGCGCACACCTACACATCCACAGCCCCAGCCGAGCCGGCCTCACCTCAGGGCCCGCCGCCAGCGTCTCCTCCTCGGGCACAGGTGCGGTGCTGTGGCCGCCCATCCAACCGCATTGCTGGCCGTCCAGCCGCCAGGCGTTCCCACTGCCGCGAGCCACGCCGCGCACCGACCCTGCTGCAGAAAACGAAGCATAGCCAGAGACCGACCGGTACACAAAGCAAGCCGTCGCCTCGCCTCTTGTCCTTCCTGCCTTCCTTCCGCCCCCGCCCTTCTCACACCACCGCCTCTCCACTTTCGCCCCCCCCCCCCCTCCTTTTTTTTGTTTTTTTTGTTTTCTTCTTTCTTTCTTTCTTTGGCCCTCTCTCCTTCCAGCCATGGCGGTTACGGCACCGCCTGCAGCGGCAGATTTTTTGCGCCCACAAGCCTACTCCTACCACCATTAACCTTGCCCTGCCCTGCCCATCAACGTCGCAGTCGAACCGACGCTCTCCAACACACTGCCCACGTTCCTTTCTCTTTTCGGCCTACGCCCATTACGCGCCGCCGCCACAGCACCTTCCCTTCCCACAACACACCGACGTCACCACACGCACCCAAAACAGGGGCCACGACCGTGTTCCTCGCCCACTCCCATCCCGCACGGTACGCACATTCCCAACTACTACCGCGCACCCTCCCTTTCCAATCTGTGTGTCTCTCTGTGTCTGTGTCCTGTCCGCGCGTGACGCCTCTCAACATCCGCCGTCCCCCGTCCCGTTTTCGCCCCCATGCCGTCGTCGCGCCGCCCCTGTCCGCCCCGCACCACACCATACACCGCTGCTTGTCCCGGCCGTTGCCACCAAAGGCGCCCACCGCAAACGCGCCACGCCGCAGCCCCCGTGCGTCTCGCGCTCGCTTGCATCTCCGTGCCGGCGCTGCCTCTCTTCCCGCTCGCACTCGACCTCGACAACACAGTCTTTGGCTCCGCCACTGCGTGTTCCGGTGGTACGCACGCTGCAACACCTACGTATTCATTACCAGAGCGATGGCGAGGCATGACAGCATCTCTGTCTGACCAGAGAGTTATTTATCGTTGCTAGTCGGCGCTTGGACCGCGCCAGACGACAGTAGTGGCACGCACCGGGTCGCCAGGAACAGTTGTTATATATATTGTAGCGCGAGTCGGGAGAGGTAGTAGTCGGTCGACAGTAGTAGCGGGTGGACGGTTGTACTGAGCGGGCGTCGGCGGCGTGCTCTGCTCGTCTCGCGACTCTGGTCACGGTTCGGGACGATGTATAGTATATTGTGTTATAATCAAAAGGTAGTGTGAAGCTGCATTGCGCAAATCTGATAACGTATGTTCATTGTACTTATTTTGTTCAACAACAAACAAAAGCCCCACTATTACTTTTTTCTAAAGTAACTCTTGTCTTTTAACGAAAAACATTCACTTTTTAAAGACTACTTCCTATGGCATTTCCCTCCAAGGAGTGCAATTCATTACCAGCCAGCACTCATTCATTGCACACAGCTGTGTAAGGGGTATCTACAATTGAGGGGCGGATATAAATGCAATTTTTTTTTTTTTTTTTTTTTTTTTTTTTGTTTTTTGTGTGTGTTGTAACCTCCCCGCAAATTTTAAACTAATGGACAATGTTATTTACGGACGCTAATGGACATTGCGCTAATTGTAACCTCGCCCACAATGAGAGGTATTGAAAATGGCAACAAAAATGTGCAATTCGCAATCTGACTCAAATATAAATTCTTCACAACATTTAAAGTCCGTTCAGCGACAGGAAACTTCAATTAAACCGAAATATCGGTCTTTGGCCCTGTGCAAAACAATCAGAATTTAAAGTCTTACCTCAGAATAAATGGATGTCACATTTCTGCTCTTGTTGTTGCGCAGCGCTTGGAGGAACTGCATTGCAAATAATAATATTCTCTTTTTTTTGTGATTTTAGTGACATTTTTCTTCAAAGAAGTGGAATGAAATGTGAAGTGCAACGAACTCTTTAGTTCAATAAAAAAATTAAATGTTTGAAAAATGCTTTTGAAATAGAAATTATTATTGGGGAACTTGTTGGAGAATAATTACAATAAATAAAATTCTTCATTATCTAATGATTATATTAATTGACAGTATACCTTATTCACCATCTTGACCAGTGTTGCCGACCGCCTACATCACACAACCGCACTCGGCTGCTACTACTGACCGACCGCTCTGCATGACGACTATTAGCGTACTGCACGCGACGACTACTGACAGAGTACAGCCCTCAACTAGACAGAGCTACAGACTCGCAACGACTGACTGACTGGACTGACTGACTGACTGAGAACCGCTCGCAACACTCGCGCGGTCCAGCGCAAACTCTCTGGTCACAGATGCTACAATGTCTCGCCATCGCTGCTATGTTACATTACATACGTGTTTCAGTGTTCTTTTTCATTGGGGTAACGATCTTTGGCTTTTTTTATTCTGAATACAGGGCCAAAGGTCAACGCTGCTGCCCTTATACAATTTATCACGTTTCATTATGTCTGTTGCAATGTTACATACGGTTCATTCTTTCATTAATCTTATCGTTGGGTTTGTTTTGTAGGACGTTAACATTCTTCTGGCACATTTTTATTATCATCGGACTCTCTGCTATTTGTGCAGGGAGGTTATACCTGGGTCCATTTCATTTCATTTACATTTTAATATTGATAGACGTTTTGTGTCTTTTTTGTTTCTTGTTGTTTTTCCTTCTTTTTTTTTGTTGTTTTTTTTTTTTTTTGTTGTTTTGTTTTTCCCGCTCTCACCACCACCCGCCGCATCACGCCTTCCGTTTTCTTGGTTTCTTTTCTGTTCTTCAACTGCTTCAACATCACCGCGCCCCATTTCCACACCACAGCCATCAGCCTCCAAGACGGGCAGGCGCAGTGTGCCATTTCCGGCGCACAAGCACACCCGTACGGTACTCTCCTCGCCCCCACGCCACCAACAACACAGCGACCACGCGGCTTTCAGGCACGGCACGGCACCGGCGAAATGCGCCGCCCCCGCCCCTCCGCGCATATCCGTCCGTCTCGCCACGTTCACTGACAGCCGCGTCTGCGGCTACACCACGACAACCACAACACAACACCGCTCCCCTCCCTGGCAACTCATTGTTTTTCTCCTCCTCTTTTGCACAAACCACAACGCCGAGCACAGGCGCAAGCCACCCACACCGCGCCCCTCCCCGTCCCGTCTTTGGCCGCCGCTCCTCGTTTGCCCCCTCCCATCTCCCGAAATGCCATGCCAGCAGCGTTACGCATGCCCCTCCCCTGTCCACACAACACTACCGCCAAACGAACAGCCTTCCGGGCCACATGCAGGGCACGCCCACCTCCAAACACTGCCAATTCACGGACGCACGCACACACACACACACACACACACTCACTTTCTCGACACCTTTCTGTACGGAGGGTGCGTCATCTCGACCGTGACAGAGTGACGGCAACTATCGACGATCCATTTCCCCCCACTGGTACAACATGTCCACCAACACCTACATACATCATTCAAGTACACAGACAATAGCATACACACAATGGGAGGGCACACGAACATGGACGGCACGGCACTGTCATACACTCTTCCTCAGAACCATATCAACAAACGTTACGTACATCCGGGAAAGCGAAAGCGAAAGCAAAAGCAAAAGCAAAAGCAAAAGCAAAGGCAAAAGCCCAATGCAGCCGTCAAAGGTAACGTTCACCACGGCAGACACTTGCAGCCGCGCCGCCGTTAAACGCATTTCAGTGCGGCTCCAATACGCCTCCGACGCGGGAACGTTCCGTTGCTCTACGAATGCGTTTCTCCCCTTTTTCCCTTCCTCTCTCTTTTGCCCCCCCTCTGTCCTTTCCTCCTTGCACTCTTGCCTCATTCCTCACGTTCTGCCCAGACATTCGACCGATCAAAGTCAACCTTTCGTTACCGTTCTCAGCGCGACGGTGTACAACAGTATGACGGGTGTGCCCAAGACTTCGGTTCAGTTGCGTGACGCCGGTCTATCGCGCCGATCGACAGTTACTCAGGGGGCGACGGATCGGACCACGTCACCGACACACAAAACACTTTCAAACAAACAAATACATACATACCGGATGGACACAGACAAACACGTGTACAGACATTCGCCAAACAAACGACCGCCGCCGCCGTCGTCGTCGTCTAGCGTCGCGCTTACTGTACTGCACTGGACACGCGTGCATCTTGAATGACGACATCGGTGTGCGTGCGTCGTACGCAATCAGTCAGACACGGCTATCAAAAATCAGAGTCGAATGGTACATCATCGTGCGTGTCGCCGTACACGTACAGTACAATACAACAACAATGCGTCTTAATGGCACGTTCATTTCAACGTCACTCACACACCTCCACGCTGCAGTTGCGTCGCACCATTGTCAAACTCGGCGTACGGCAAAGGGAATAGTGGGCGGCAAAAACAACCAAACAAAAACATTTCACATTTCACCCTCGCCATGTATGATGTGCAAAAAAACAAACCCGCAAACGGCCGTCGTTACGGCGACACAAAAGTCGCCGATCGCACTGTCCCCCCTCGCAGACAGGTAACACACACACACACACCCCAACACCAATGGGTCAAAACCACTCCAACGAGGCGTGCCACCATTCCACGCCACGGCGACCAACCTCGTGGCCGTACCCCGCAACACGCTTTGACGCGCCCACAATCAAAATGCACACATACATCACAGCCGTCCACACAAACAACAACAACAATTCCGCCCTTCCCGCAAAAGGCAAGTTGGTGGCCCTGAAAAGGGCCGTTTTGCCGCTCTCGCAACGGAGGAGCCTTCTCCATCCTTCCATTCCAGAGCCACCTCCTTACTTGGAGCTCGTGTACTTTGTCACCGCCTTCGTGCCCTCGCTCACGGCGTGCTTGGCCAGCTCGCCAGGCAGCAACAGCCGCACAGCGGTCTGGATCTCGCGGGACGTGATGGTCGAGCGCTTGTTGTAGTGCGCCAGGCGAGAAGCCTCGGCCGCAATGCGCTCGAAAATGTCGTTCACGAAGCTGTTCATGATGCTCATCGCCTTCGACGAGATGCCCGTGTCAGGGTGCACCTGCTTCAGCACCTTGTAGATGTAGATGGCATAGCTCTCCTTCCTCTTGCGCTTCTTCTTCTTGTCGCCCTTCGAAATGTTCTTCTGCGCCTTGCCAGCCTTCTTGGCGGCCTTCCCGCTAGTCTTGGGCGGCATCTCGAACGAACGTACGGCAGCAGCAACACCAGTAGCAAGCGCTCCGCTCTAGTCAGCGTCTCCCCACACAGTGGCACCCGCCGCCAGCCGCCGCCGCACCTTTACCAGCTCGCCCTGTTGCGGCCGCCGACCAATGGGGCGCGCGCGCAACCGGCCGCCGCACCCGAGCCCATAAAGCACCCCCACCCCTGCTGCGCCCTCTTGCCAACACTCAGCAAGATCTATGAGCGCCTCCTGCTAAGACCCATACAACAACATATTACCAGAGAGCAAATTCTGCCGGATTTCCAATTTGGGTTCCGGCAGAACCACTCTGCCCCACAACAGGTCATGAGAATGGTTGAAGCAGCCACAGAGGGCTTCAACCACAGAGGCTACTGCGGGATAGTGCTACTAGACGTAGCCAAAGCCTTTGATTCAGTCTGGCATAGAGGGCTACTCTACAAGTTGTACACACAAGGGTTTCCCGGGAGCATAGTTCAGCTCATTAAGAGCTATCTCACGAATAGGACTTTCTCCGTCAAAGTAGAAACTGCCACCTCCACCAGAAGGCGTATTCGTGCCGGGGTGCCACAGGGATCGGTCCTGGGGCCCGTATTGTACAGTTTGTACACTGCGGATACTCCGACGGCCCCCCTGGTGCACACTGCACAGTACGCTGACGATACAGCCTTCTACACGAGAAATGCGAACAAGGACCTGGTCATCCGTAGGCTACAAAAGGTTTTAGATGACACAGAAACTTGGGCCCGTCGCTGGCGCATCACGATCAACTCCGAGAAGACGCAGGCAATGCTGATTACCCGCAGGCTCGGAAGGCGCGAACCTCCTCAACGTCCCCCCCTCCACCTTCACCTAAATGGAATCCAACTCCCCTGGCGCAGAACCGCCAAGTACCTTGGCGTAACCTTGGACTCTCGTCTTACGTGGAAACCCCACATAGACGAGGTCCACAGGAAGGTCTGCGCCAGAATGTCCATTCTATACCCTATCCTGAACACAAACAGCTCCCTTCCCTTCCCAGTAGCAGTAAATGTTTATCAGGCCCTGATCCGGCCAGTAATGGAGTATGCGTGCCCTGTCTGGGGATACGCGGCAAAGCAGCACCTGGACAAACTCCAGAGGCTGCAGAACCGCGCCCTCAGAAGGGCACTGCATCTACCACTCGGATTCCCCATAGACGACCTGCACGCCGCAGCCGAAATCCCACTCCTGAGAGAGCGTTTTCAGGATCTGGCAAGGGCCTTCTATGAGGGTTCTTCCAGATCCGAAAACGCGCTCATCCACTCCCTAGGTCGGTATGACATGTCCCGCGACAAGCATAAGCGCCCTATGACGATCTTCGACGATTAAGTCAAAGAGAAAATCCCAAAACCCAATCCCTAATCCAGTTCCTTCCCATATAACACCAATCTTTTCGCCTACCTCAGGCAAGTACTAGACTCACACACAACAAACATCACAAGTCACAGACACCAAAAAACTATAGAAAAATCACACACACACGTTCACAGGGGAGTAAAAGCCGAAAGGCTACAAACTCCCCCATACACACTTCCCCAAAGAGGGGAAAGTAAAAGATGTGAGCAGGCAGCAGGCAGGCTGCGCCGGCACGCACTCCGCTGCTCGACTCGCTGCCGCTCGCACCGGTCGTTTTCGTTTCCGTTTCGTGTGCACCGTCGCTAGCCCAATCGCCATGTCCGGACGCGGAAAGGGAGGCAAAGTCAAGGGCAAGTCAAAGTCCCGCTCAAGCAGGGCTGGGCTCCAGTTCCCGGTCGGCAGAATCCACCGCCTCCTGCGCAAGGGAAACTACGCAGAGCGCGTCGGCGCCGGGGCGCCCGTCTACCTCGCCGCCGTCATGGAGTACCTCGCGGCTGAGGTGCTCGAGCTGGCCGGAAACGCGGCCCGCGACAACAAGAAGACGCGCATCATCCCGCGCCACCTGCAGCTTGCCATCCGCAACGACGAGTAGCTCAACAAGCTCCTGTCGGGCGTCACCATCGCACAGGGTGGTGTCCTGCCCAACATCCAGGCCGTCCTGCTGCCAAAGAAGACCGAGAAGAAGGCCTAAAGGAGGCCAGGCAATCGCAGCGCCGCGTGCTCCCCTGCACGCAACGCGCTTTGCCGGCTCGGCTCGGCCCACAACAATCGGCCCTTTTCAGGGCCACCACACAAACCTACGTCCAAAGCAAAATTTCAGTCGTCCTCGCCGCACCTTGTTTTGTTTTTAACTTTGCACTTTCACAGCACAGCCGCCGCCGGCGCACGTCCGCCATCTTGTCGTCCACACAGCCCGTGTGGCCCAACACACACACACACACACATTTTGCACGGTCGCAGTCGCCTTCCAAACGACAACGGCAGCAATAATGACCATTGTTAAAGGGAGGCGTGTCGACACACCGCCCTCCACTCCCGCGCGCCGCAACGGCCGTCGACACGAACGAAACAGCTGATCCGGCCGCCTATGCCCACACGCCTAACACACAGAGCCAAACCACGCAAGCAAATAATCACCGCCTCTCGCACAACAACACACAGCCCGCCATCTCCATCGCGATCGATACAAAGACACACAATAACAAACACAAACGAAGCAGCTCCACTCTCACACACACACAGCCAGCCAGCCACATGACACGTTTCCTTTCCTTCTCCCCTCCCAGCCACATCACGTCGCTCAAACGGAAAGAAACAAACAACACAGCGCACACACGCAGCAACAACAACACAGACTCTTTCGCACTTTTCAACTTCCGAACAGTGTGGTGGCCCTGAAAAGGGCCGTTTTCTAGTCTCTCCCACCCACAAGCACGGCCGCGGGAAGGCCAGCGCCCGCTGCGACGCAGCCTAACCGCCGAAACCGTACAGGGTGCGCCCCTGCCTCTTCAGGGCGTACACCACGTCCATGGCCGTCACAGTCTTGCGCTTGGCGTGCTCAGTGTACGTCACCGCGTCGCGGATCACGTTCTCCAGGAACACCTTCAGCACCCCGCGGGTCTCCTCGTAGATCAGACCAGAGATGCGCTTCACGCCGCCCCTGCGAGCCAGGCGGCGGATGGCGGGCTTCGTGATGCCCTGGATGTTGTCGCGCAACACCTTGCGGTGCCGCTTGGCGCCACCCTTGCCGAGCCCCTTTCCTCCCTTGCCGCGGCCTGTCATCCTTCCTTCCTCGGGCAAAGCAAAACGTGCACAAACAGCAGCTGCAGCGGCTGGCGAGTCGGCTACGGTCTGCGCCCAGCGACTCCGTTACTCATGTGCCTACCTGAGGCACGTGTGTGAGCAGGGTAAGCACTTGTGTGCTGTTCCTGCAGGACCTGAAAGAGATGTTTTTGAAAAGACTTCCTAACTGTTGTTGGGGTCCTCTCGGTGTATATCTCGTGGGTCCTGGTGTTGTTGGGGGAAGGGTTATTCCCGCAACAGGTCCGGCCAACGGGTAGTTGGTCGATGGTGTTGCTGCTGGCCCAAGCCCCGAATGAGCCGATTGCGGGATTGACCCGCTTTTTGGTAAAACTGACGTGCTAGGACTCGGAATCGGTCCCGCAACGTCAGGATGCCCGTGTCTTCATGGAGAAAGGTGGTTGGGTAGAACCTGGGAAGGCCCAGCGCAAGCTTCAGCGCCTTGTTTTGGACGCATTGTAGCGATCGTATCGAGGAGTCGGCGGCATTGCCCCACACCACGGCCGCGTACTCTAACACTGGACGTACCAGTGTCAGATACAGCGTGATGCCGTGACGGGAGGGCAATGTGGACTCCGGGTTTAGCAAGGGATAGAGTGCACGAAGCCGCCCTATCGCCTTGTTTCGGATCCACTGGATGTGTGGGGCCCAGGTGAGCCGCTGGTCTAGTCTCACTCCGAGGTAGGTAGCTGTTTTTGACCACGGGATGGGGCCTCCCGCGATGTGTAGGGCTTCTAGGTTTGGCGGCACTCTGCGCTTCGTGAACGCCACCGCCTGGCTCTTGCCAGCGTTAAATTTAAGGCGCCACATGGTGGCCCAAGCACCAAGCGCTTCACATCCTTGCTGGAGGCGACGCCCCATGGTATGCGCGTTCATGCTCCGGGTGAACAGAGCAGTGTCGTCCGCATAGAGGGCCAACTCTACTCCGTTCACTCGCGGAGCGTCGGCGGTGAAGAGCGAGTAGAGTATGGGGCCTAGTACCGATCCCTGCGGTACGCCGGCACGTATGGGTCTGTTTGTGGACCTTCCCTGTTCTGCCCTGACGTGGAAAGTCCTGCCAGATAAGTAGGACCTGAGAAGCACTCCGTGCGACGTCGGTACCCCGAGTACAAACAACTTGTAGACGAGGCCGTCATGCCACACGGAGTCGAAGGCGCGTGAGACGTCCAGGAATACCGCCCCAAGGTATTCCCTCGTCTCCAGCGCCCTCATAGCTGGTTCCACGAGGCGGAGCAGCTGGTGGGTCGTGGAGTGACCTCCACGAAAACCAAACTGTTCGTCTGGCAGTATGTCTTCCTGGTCCACGTGTTGCAGAAGTCGCCGCACGTAAAGTCTCTCGAAAACCTTCGAGAGACATGGGAGGAGGCTGATGGGTCTGTAGCTGGATGGCGACCGGGGGTCCTTGTCTTGCTTCGGGATGGCCACCACCTCGGCATGTTTCCACACCGAGGGGTAGACACCCGAGGCCAGGATTTCGTTAAAGACTGTGGCCAGGTATTGCTCGTACTCCTGAGGAAGATTTCTAAGGAGTGAGTTCGGGATGCCGTCGATGCCACCTGCCCTCCGGGCATTGAGCGATCGGAGTTGCAATGCGACTTCTTCGGCGGTGATGGGGTCTATGCTGTCACCCTCCTCTCGTGCTTCGAGGAAGACTGGGAGACGTTCTTCCACTAGACGGACGTGGGCCACGTCGATGTCTTCTACCACGGGTCGGAAGTTTGCCTCAAAGGTGTCCGCTAGGACACTTGCCTTGGCGTCCGGCTCGCAGTAGTGGTCCTGACCGAGTTGCAGGGGGGGAATGCGCTGCCTGCGGCGCAGAAAACCTCTCACGACTCGCCATGCACTGCCGTCATCTGGGTCGAGGGACTCGACAAGGTCGGCCCATGCTTGGTTGCGGTGTTCGCGGACGGCCGCAGTGATGGCACGACGCATGCGGTTTACGCGGCGTTTCGTTTCTGGCTGTCGCGTTATTTGCCACTCACGGAAGAGATGGTTCTTCGCAACTATAAGCTCCCGTATTGCTTGCGGGAGGCGACGCGACCTGTCTTGCGGCTGACGTGTGCGACCAGGTGTGGCAGTCTCTGCAGCTCGCAGGAGCGCCTGATTTAGGGAGGTGATGGCGGCTTCCGCCCCCACCTCCTCCGGATCAGGGGCATCTGTGAGGTACTCCCGTACCTCGGTTTGGAAGTGCTCGACGTTGATATTTTTGAAGGATGGACGACCGGCCCGCACCGCCGCGCCGACGACGTCTACGTCGAAGATCACCGGCAAGTGATCTGATGACAAAGCCGTCCTCGTCTCGGCAGTCGTAAACCGATCGACCCCCCTCAGTATAGCAACGTCGAGAACGTCTGGTTGTCCGCGCACTGGGATGTGGGTTGGGTCGTAGGGCCCTAGAATGATGGCGCCGTGTCTGAGGGCGGCGCGTTCAAGTCGGCGCCCGCTGACATTTGTGAGGCGGGAGTTCCAGTAGGCGGACTTTGCGTTAAAGTCCCCCCCGATGAACAGCCTCCCCTCCATGTCCAGTAGGGTGTCGAAATCGGCCTCTTGCAGAACACCCCGCGGCGGCCGGTATGCCGCCACGAAGGTGATCTTGCCGACAGACGTGTTGACGGTCACGCCGGTGGCTTCAACGTGCTCGAGTTGTGGCAGTTGCACCGGGTAGTGCCGCAGGGACGACCTAACATACGCCGCCGTTCCGCCGCCGTGGGTCGGCCGGTCGGTGCGGTAGCAGCTGTAGTTTGCGACCCTGACGTGCACACCGGGTTTTAGGAATGTTTCACAGACGAGGCAGATGTCTACTGCCTCGCTGTATAGAAATTCCCTGAATTCACCCTGCTGCGGTATGAGACTGTTTGCGTTAAAAACGCAAATAGTCAGGCCATGGGTATGGTCGTTATCCATGACTGGGGGGCTGGGCGATGGCCTGGAGGGCCGTCGCAGCTGCGGAGACTAGACTGGGTAGTTGTGTCATGATTCTGTTTAATGTTTGCAGTAGCGTCTGCAGATCATCTGTGATAGCGCTCGCGGCCGCGGTGGCGGGTGGCGCTGGGGCTGTACTAGGCTGGCACTGTTTTGCGATGGGTGTCTGCGCAGCAGGGGCAGCCTGTCCATTTCCGGCGCGGGTCGGGGGGGGCGGTGGGAGTAGCCCAGCAGCACTGGGTTCCGACTGTGTGTTGGTAGGTGGTTGCAGGTTGCGGGCGGGTAGGCGGCGTTCACCGCGAGGCGGGGCCTGCTGTTCAGCAGCCCGTCTCCCGGCAACGGACGCAAAACTGACTCCTGGCTGCACTTTTTTGGCGGCCTTGCCACGCTTGCGGGATTTGAATGCGTTACAGCCCCTGTAGCTGGCAACATGCGGCTCACTGCAGTTGCAGCATTTGGGCTGTTCGTCGCGCTTTTTTTCGCAATCACGGCTTTGGTGTGCACCTGCACACTTTACGCAACGCGCGGGCATGGTGCAGTTGTGTGCAACATGGTCTAAGCCTTGGCAAGAGTAACACTGAAGCCTCTTGCCTTTGGCCTTGAGTAGTTCGACTGAAACGTCGATGTCCGCAATTTTGTCGAGTTGGAAGATTTTCCTGTTGTCCTCGTTGTCCACTAGGACGACAAGGAACAACGGCATCTTTTTGTGCGTACGCGGCGATGTCATTAATTCTACCGTGCGCGCGGAAAAACCCGACTCCGCGAGTTCTTGTTTAAGGTGGGTAGGGTCCATCTTGATTGGCAGGTGACGTATAACCACCTTTAGTAGCTTCAGGGACTCGGTGTTGTGGGTATAGCAATGGAGTCCCTGATCCCTAACGAGGTCCATGAGCTTTTTGTGCTCGTCTATGGATGCTGGGAGGATCTTGTAGACGTTGTTCGCTTGGACTTTGAATGACTTTACTTCCACCACATCTTTAATCATGCGGCGGAGGTCCATGAACTCGTCGTCCCACGTCACGACTACTGGAGGGGGGCGTGTGTGTTTACGTGCTGGGGCGGCGGGTTCCGCTTCCATGACAACTTCGGTTGCCTCTGCGAACCGATTTGATGTGGCTGGCGGTGGGGCGAGCACCTTCTCCAGCCTTTTGGGCTTGGCAGTGTGCCGCCGGTTTGGTACGGTAAAACCGTCTTCCTCGGCAGCAGGGGGCGCTGTGGGGGCGTCTGCAGCAGCAGCCTTCTTTTTTGTTTGGCGCCCTTCAGGCGCGGTTGCTGCGGTTTGTTCCTCAGAGTCAGAGGTGGCTGGTCGTTTCCGTGATGCCTGTTGCACATCCATCGGCATTTCTGCCGATAAAAGTGTCCCCAGGTTGGCTTCAGGAATTCCTAGTAGAACTGGCGTTGTTGGGTGCCGTGTTGGGTTTGGGTGGTCGCTGTCAGTCAGTCCCTGTACGGCGAGGACTGGCGCACTAGCGGCTTCTTCACTAGGATTGTCCGTTGGGGCGATCAGCAGCGCACTGGCTTCTTGAGTAGCCAAGACTGGTGACGCAACACCATTCGGGGCCGCCTCCGCCGGAGCAGCAACATCTTGAGTTGCTACACCCAGCAGGGCTCCCGGCGGAACAATCGCCTCTTCTATGGCCGAGCGCGGCAGTTCACTCAGCGGAAAGGAAGACTCTGTTTGCGGCTGTTGTGCCAGGGCGGCGGCTAAGTCGTGGCGCACGAAATGTTCGTACGCCTTTGCCGCGGCCTCTTTTTCTGCGGGTGTATTTGGCTTTGCTAAGCGGTTCATAATCACATACAGCTCAACGGCAGAGATGGGGCGGTAGCCTGAGGGGGCGCAGGAAGCGCCGACCGTGGACGCGGTATCGCTGTAGGCGGGTGGTGTGGCGGATGTTGCCGCCGTCAGAGTGCGATCTGTCGGAACAACATCCTCTATGGCGGTTAGGGAGCTATTATTCGGGTCCATGGGGCACCTGTAATTGAGAAAGAAAAGATGTAGATATCTAACTCTAGTGATCGCGGACTGGTCCCACGTGAAGGGGGTCCTGGATCACAGCGTGCCCTAACGTTCCCTAGGCGTGACGCAAATCGATTCCTGAATCGATTTGTGCCACAGCCAGTTGCAGATAACACGACAATTTTGCCGCTAACCAACCCGCGCGCGAGTAGTCAGCAGGAGAGACAAGCTTTTGCTTTTGCCACGCGGACGCCGTTGACCAACGCACCTTAACAAAGGCGCGCAGACAAAGACGCGCGAGAACAATAGCGCGAGCGAGACAATAACAGCTGCGGTGAGCCAGAGCGTCCTCTCGCTACGGCGGCTCAGCGCAGACTCTGCGCCCAGCGCGCCCGCCGCCCCCCTATATAGACTCTGGCCCGCCCTCCCCCCACCACGCGCAACCGAGGGCATATAAGCGCAGCACGGAGGCGCGCGGGCCCGTTGTCTAGGCAGCACCGGACGCCGCGCCGCACCTAACCTCCACGCACGCCGCTCCGCTACCGCTACCGCTATGGCCCGCACAAAGCAAACGGCCCGCAAGTCCACCGGCGGAAAGGCGCCGCGCAAACAGCTCGCCACCAAGGCGGCGAGGAAGAGCGCGCCCGCCACCGGAGGCGTCAAGAAGCCCCACCGCTACAGGCTGGGCACCGTCGCCCTGCGAGAAATCAGGCGCTACCAGAAGAGCACAGAGCTGCTCATCCGCAAGCTGCCATTCCAGCGCCTAGTGCGCGAGATCGCCCAGGACTTCAAGACCGACCTGCGCTTCCAGAGCTCCGCAGTCATGGCCCTGCAGGAGGCCAGCGAGGCCTACCTCGTCGGCCTCTTCGAAGACACCAACCTGTGCGCAATCCACGCCAAGCGCGTCACCATCATGCCCAAGGACATCCAGCTCGCGCGCCGCATCCGCGGCGAGCGCGCCTAAACCGCGCCGCGGCACCGCACCGCACCGCACAAACAAAAACGGCCCTTTTCAGGGCCACTAACATCTCTCCGTCGCGAGCAAACTTTGTCGGTCGCCTGCCTCTCGCCCCGCAACCCAAAAACAAAAACCACCACTTCCCGTCCGTCCGCCACACCCGCTCACTCTGCCTGCCTGCTAGCAGCGCGCAACAATCACACATCATCCCTCCCCGGCGCTCAAAGCGCACAATACCCAACGGCCGACGTCACACCGCACGGGTGGCTGGCCGGCCGCCGCTTTCGTTTCGAAAACAAAAAAAACCCGCACTCCAACTCCGACGGCCAACGGCCAGGCAGGCGCGCTCGCTCGCTCTACACGCCACCGAAATCCCCCGCCGACTCCTTCCACATCTCAACGTGCCCCCCGTTGCAAAACATAACACACACACACAAAGAAACAAAACAAAGACCAGACACGACTCGACAAGACAGACATCCGAGAAGAACGAACGCAGGCAAGCCAACCAACGTATTCAAACAAAACAACGTGACAGAAAACCACAACCGTCGGCCGCCGCCACAAACACGGCGACAATCAACCACGACAACAACAACAACAACAACAACACCGCTTACCGCTACCGCCGCCCACACCCGCCACCGACCCCCGCAATCCAACCACCACGGCACGCAAACAGCATCCCCACGGGCATACAGAAACGCCAGACAGACAGACACCCACACCAGACGCTACACGACAATCAAAACCTTCCCCGACGTGCTTTGATGGCCCTGAGAAGGGCCGTTTTGGGCCGCGCGTCTCTTGCGCGCCACTAGACGACGACGGGGGGTGGGGACGACGGAGTCAAGCGCCAAACCCTTCCTTTCTCCCATCTCTTTCTCCTCTACTCTACTTCTTCTTCTTGGGCGAAGCCTTCGCCTTAGACGGCGTCGTCGCCTTCTTCGGGCGCGGCGCCTTCGGCTTCTTCGTCGGAACCTTGGCGGCCTTCTTCGCCTTCGACGGCGACTTGGCCTTGGCCGGCTTGGCCGCAGCCGCCTTCTTCGCACCCGCGGGAGCGGCCGACGCCGCAGACGCCTTCTTGGCGGCGCCCGCCTTCCGACCGGTCGCCGCCTTCACGCCACCAGCCTTCTTTGCGCCGGCCGCACGGGCGCCCTTCTTCTCCTTGCTGGCCGGAGCGGCGCGCTTCTTCTTGGCACCGCCAGCACGAGCCTTGCCGCCCTCGGCCGCCCCCCCGCCGCCGGCGCCGGCAAGCTTGAACGAGCCGGACGCGCCCTTCCCCTTCGTCTGCACCAGCTCGCCCGCCACGACGGCCGACTTGAGGTACTTCTTGATAAACGGCGCCAGCTTCTCCGCGTCCAGCTTGTAGTGCGCGGCTATGTACTTCTTGATCGCCTGCAGCGACGACCCGCCGCGCTCCTTCAGACTCTTGATGGCGGCCGTCACCATCTCAGAGGTGCGCGGGTGCGCAGGCTTGGCGCGCGGCTTCTTCGCAGACGACGCAGACTTGGCCTTCTTCGTAGTGCCGGTGGCGGCGGGTGCCGCAGCAGTCTCGTTCGTAGCCGCCTGATCTGCCATTTCGACGACGCGCGTAACACACAGCGAGAGCGAGAGCGAGCGGGACGGCAGGCAGGCACGCAAGCACAGCACAGCAGCAGAGCAGAGAATCACAAGGCCCAGCCAGTGTCGCGGGCGGGCGCGGACGGCCGAGAGAGCGGCCGCCACTCTGCGCGCCGCCGCGCCGCGCCTCCCGCGCTTGCTACCGCCCAACGTCCGACAGCCTGTGCGGAGCAGCCCCAAACCTGCGCCACAACCGCCCGCGCCTTTCAAACCACCGAGGATGGGGCTACACACAGCCACACCACAGTCGCCAACCAGTCGCCACGGCAGCGCCGCAAACCACGGCCAAACTGCAGCTACCGCGCGCTACAGCCTGGGTCGGCCCGCCGAGAATCGCCGCCCCCGCCCAAATGCCGCCCCCACAGCCCCAGCCGACGACCCGCCACAATGGCCAAACCTTCGGCAAAACTCCCACACCGTCGCCGCGGCAGCCCGGCCAGCGCGGCCGGCGCCACAGCCACACAAGCCGAGGCGTGCGGCGATGACGGCCGTGCAAACGCGCCTCCGCCGCCCCATCGCCTTCCGTCGCCCTCCCGCCGTTTCCCGATCGGCCCGCAGCCGTCGGGCCACATCGCGCGCCGTCCTCCTCCTCTCGCCCGCCAACATTCACAGCCGTTTCTTCAACAATTGCCCGCCGCAAACGGACGCCGCCTGCGCAACAGGCGCCGCCGCCCCTCGCCGCTTCCGACCCAACCCCTCGACCGAGGCAAACCGCAATCCGAATCTACAGACCAACCCAATCTGCCGTCAGCACACACGACAGCCGACCTTACACGTTACGCGTTACACATTACGTTTACACGTCTAGGTTAGGTTAGGTTAGGTTAGGTTAGGTGGACGTGGGTTAGGTTAAGGGGACTTGGGTTAGGTTAAGCGTCAAACTTAGGTTAAGCATTCAAACACGTCAGGCGTCACAGGCTAGGTTAGGTTAGGTTACACGTTAGGTTAAGGGGTCAGTGCTAGGTTAAGAAGCGTCAAACGTAGGTTAAAAAAAAAAAAAAAAAAAAGCGTTCAAACGTGAGGCGTGAGCCGGACAGCTTACCTTACGTAGACGTTAGGGGCTCACAGGCTGAGCTCACCTCGCCACACCACGGGTTAGGTTCGGTTCGCTCGGCTCAGCGTAAAGCGCCGAGGTCAGGGTTACGTTCGTTCACCTTCGGGCGCCACACTTTCGGTTGAAAGGTCGCGACGGGACGACGTCGGCAGGCACGCCGCAAACGAACAAAAACGTACAGACGACGTCGAAAACCGCCGACAGACGGGGGAGCAGCACGACCACGACCAGATACCGAGCGCGAACCAGACACACGCGAACCACCCCCACCGGCCAAAGGGCACCACACAACAACCCAGAGCACCACGTGTCGACACCAGAGCAACCCGCCGCTCACGCGACATGGCTGGCACCGAAGGGCAACCGCCCGCAACTGCGCTTTCCGCGCCGGCCCGGATGCACGTCGTGCTACAACAACACCACTACCGTACACAGCCGCTGTTCACAACATCACTATCATGCGCGCCCGCGGCTCGCCGCCGTCGCAGCCGCAGCCCCAACGCCAGCACTTTTGCACCACCATTCACACGCACCGCAACACAGCTCGCCGACACAGCCGAACAAAACAAACACCACACAACAACAGCAACAACGCCGCCGCCTCTACTTGTGCCGGCGACCCACCCCGCCGATGGCGCACCTTTCGCCAGCCGGCAATCGACACACACGCACCCACCCACCCACCCACCCACCCGGGGCCCAGTGCAAAACACAAAAAAAACACACAAAAACAAAACAACACAAACGACACGGGAAGCGCACACCGCCACTTCGCGCGCACGCCACCAACCAGTCGTCGTCTCAAAATAACAAACACAAACAAAATAAACTAACAACTAGGGCAACACAAAACAAAAACGCCTCGCACGAACCGCCCACAAAAAGGACAAGCACACGCACAGCCTCTGCTGACGACCACGACGCAGCGGCACGCTGCTCCTGTCCCGCGCCCCGCGCCCCACTCGATTCACAACTCACGCGACACCGTCAACGACGGGCTCGCTTCCCGCAACCTACCACCTTTCCGCCACGACGCACAGCCCCAGCCCCACCCGACGACGCCCGTGGCAACGACTGCACTTCCACCACCGCCTCCCCCTTCCCCCCCAAAACACACACACACACACACAGCCAGCCAAAAACGCACTCGCGACCCACACATGCACGTGCATCGGCACACGCCAACCAGTCAACGTCGACAACCACACGCAAGGCTCGAAACGAAACCGGCGTCCTTCCACGTTGCCATCAAGCTACGCGACACAAGACACAAGGAACCAACACAACAGCCGGCCCCACTAATTCCCACTCTCACGCCGCAAAAAGCACACCGAAACCGCCAAACGCACGCACATTCCCCTTCGCACTGACACCGACCGGCTCGCTACCACACACCTCTCGGCAGCCGTTTCACGCCAATTCGCCACACCGCCCACACAGTCGACAAGCGCCCGCCCTGTACGGCACACGCAACGACGCAGCGCAGCAAAGGGCGCCCGCAACACATACCTCTCCTCCCTCTCTCTCTCCGCCGCCCGACGCGCCAACCGCCACACCACACCGCCAGCCACTCGCAAATTGTGCACTGCCACCAGCCACACGTCCAACACGCCGCGCCGCCTCCGGCCACCCGCCAGGGGGCGCTCACGTCCGCGACAACAGCGCGGCCCGCCGGGCCGTGCCGAACCGAACCGAGCCGCCGCTGCTCTGCACTCGGCACGGCCACACCCTGCTGCAGACCGGGCTCGTCTCTCTGTACGCGTCTGCCTGCGCATCAACACAACACGACCTTTTTTTTTTCTCTCTACCGTCATCCCTTCTTCTCGCGTTTTACTCGTTGTTGCAGCAGCGGCGCACACCTACACATCCACAGCCCCAGCCGAGCCGGCCTCACCTCAGGGCCCGCCGCCAGCGTCTCCTCCTCGGGCACAGGTGCGGTGCTGTGGCCGCCCATCCAACCGCATTGCTGGCCGTCCAGCCGCCAGGCGTTCCCACTGCCGCGAGCCACGCCGCGCACCGACCCTGCTGCAGAAAACGAAGCATAGCCAGAGACCGACCGGTACACAAAGCAAGCCGTCGCCTCGCCTCTTGTCCTTCCTGCCTTCCTTCCGCCCCCGCCCTTCTCACACCACCGCCTCTCCACTTTCGCCCCCCCCCCCCTCCTTTTTTTTGTTTTTTTTGTTTTCTTCTTTCTTTCTTTCTTTGGCCCTCTCTCCTTCCAGCCATGGCGGTTACGGCACCGCCTGCAGCGGCAGATTTTTTGCGCCCACAAGCCTACTCCTACCACCATTAACCTTGCCCTGCCCTGCCCATCAACGTCGCAGTCGAACCGACGCTTGCCAACACACTGCCCACGTTCCTTTCTCTTTTCGGCCTACGCCCATTACGCGCCGCCGCCACAGCACCTTCCCTTCCCACAACACACCGACGTCACCACACGCACCCAAAACAGGGGCCACGACCGTGTTCCTCGCCCACTCCCATCCCGCACGGTACGCACATTCCCAACTACTACCGCGCACCCTCCCTTTCCAATCTGTGTGTCTCTCTGTGTCTGTGTCCTGTCCGCGCGTGACGCCTCTCAACATCCGCCGTCCCCCGTCCCGTTTTCGCCCCCATGCCGTCGTCGCGCCGCCCCTGTCCGCCCCGCACCACACCATACACCGCTGCTTGTCCCGGCCGTTGCCACCAAAGGCGCCCACCGCAAACGCGCCACGCCGCAGCCCCCGTGCGTCTCGCGCTCGCTTGCATCTCCGTGCCGGCGCTGCCTCTCTTCCCGCTCGCACTCGACCTCGACAACACAGTCTTTGGCTCCGCCACTGCGTGTTCCGGTGGTACGCACGCTGCAACACCTACGTATTCATTACCAGAGCGATGGCGAGGCATGACAGCATCTCTGTCTGACCAGAGAGTTATTTATCGTTGCTAGTCGGCGCTTGGACCGCGCCAGACGACAGTAGTGGCACGCACCGGGTCGCCAGGAACAGTTGTTATATATATTGTAGCGCGAGTCGGGAGAGGTAGTAGTCGGTCGACAGTAGTAGCGGGTGGACGGTTGTACTGAGCGGGCGTCGGCGGCGTGCTCTGCTCGTCTCGCGACTCTGGTCACGGTTCGGGACGATGTATAGTATATTGTGTTATAATCAAAAGGTAGTGTGAAGCTGCATTGCGCAAATCTGATAACGTATGTTCATTGTACTTATTTTGTTCAACAACAAACAAAAGCCCCACTATTACTTTTTTCTAAAGTAACTCTTGTCTTTTAACGAAAAACATTCACTTTTTAAAGACTACTTCCTATGGCATTTCCCTCCAAGGAGTGCAATTCATTACCAGCCAGCACTCATTCATTGCACACAGCTGTGTAAGGGGTATCTACAATTGAGGGGCGGATATAAATGCAATTTTTTTTTTTTTTTTTTTTTTTTTTTGTTTTTTGTGTGTGTTGTAACCTCCCCGCAAATTTTAAACTAATGGACAATGTTATTTACGGACGCTAATGGACATTGCGCTAATTGTAACCTCGCCCACAATGAGAGGTATTGAAAATGGCAACAAAAATGTGCAATTCGCAATCTGACTCAAATATAAATTCTTCACAACATTTAAAGTCCGTTCAGCGACAGGAAACTTCAATTAAACCGAAATATCGGTCTTTGGCCCTGTGCAAAACAATCAGAATTTAAAGTCTTACCTCAGAATAAATGGATGTCACATTTCTGCTCTTGTTGTTGCGCAGCGCTTGGAGGAACTGCATTGCAAATAATAATATTCTCTTTTTTTTGTGATTTTAGTGACATTTTTCTTCAAAGAAGTGGAATGAAATGTGAAGTGCAACGAACTCTTTAGTTCAATAAAAAAATTAAATGTTTGAAAAATGCTTTTGAAATAGAAATTATTATTGGGGAACTTGTTGGAGAATAATTACAATAAATAAAATTCTTCATTATCTAATGATTATATTAATTGACAGTATACCTTATTCACCATCTTGACCAGTGTTGCCGACCGCCTACATCACACAACCGCACTCGGCTGCTACTACTGACCGACCGCTCTGCATGACGACTATTAGCGTACTGCACGCGACGACTACTGACAGAGTACAGCCCTCAACTAGACAGAGCTACAGACTCGCAACGACTGACTGACTGACTGACTGACTGACTGAGAACCGCTCGCAACACTCGCGCGGTCCAGCGCAAACTCTCTGGTCACAGATGCTACAATGTCTCGCCATCGCTGCTATGTTACATTACATACGTGTTTCAGTGTCTTTTTCATTGGGGTAACGATCTTTGGCTCTTTTTATTCTGAATACAGGGCCAAAGGTCAACGCTGCTGCCCTTATACAATTTATCACGTTTCATTATGTCTGTTGCAATGTTACATACGGTTCATTCTTTCATTAATCTTATCGTTGGGTTTGTTTTGTAGGGACGTTAACATTCTTCTGGCACATTTTTATTATCATCGGACTCTCTGCTATTTGTGCAGGGAGGTTATACCTGGGTCCATTTCCATTTCCATTTACATTTTAATATTGATAGACGTTTTGTGTTCTTTTTTGTTTCTTGTTGTTTTTCCTTCTTTTTTTTTGTTGTTTTTTTTTTTTTTTGTTGTTTTGTTTTTCCCGCTCTCACCACCACCGCCGCATCACGCCTTCCGTTTTCTTGGTTTCTTTTCTGTTCTTCAACTGCTTCAACATCACCGCGCCCCATTTCCACACCACAGCCATCAGCCTCCAAGACGGGCAGGCGCAGTGTGCCATTTCCGGCGCACAAGCACACCCGTACGGTACTCTCCTCGCCCCCACGCCACCAACAACACAGCGACCACGCGGCTTTCAGGCACGGCACGGCACCGGCGAAATGCGCCGCCCCCGCCCCTCCGCGCATATCCGTCCGTCTCGCCACGTTCACTGACAGCCGCGTCTGCGGCTACACCACGACAACCACAACACAACACCGCTCCCCTCCCTGGCAACTCATTGTTTTTCTCCTCCTCTTTTGCACAAACCACAACGCCGAGCACAGGCGCAAGCCACCCACACCGCGCCCCTCCCCGTCCCGTCTTTGGCCGCCGCTCCTCGTTTGCCCCCTCCCATCTCCCGAAATGCCATGCCAGCAGCGTTACGCATGCCCCTCCCCTGTCCACACAACACTACCGCCAAACGAACAGCCTTCCGGGCCACATGCAGGGCACGCCCACCTCCAAACACTGCCAATTCACGGACGCACGCACACACACACACACACACACACTCACTTTCTCGACACCTTTCTGTACGGAGGGTGCGTCATCTCGACCGTGACAGAGTGACGGCAACTATCGACGATCCATTTCCCCCCACTGGTACAACATGTCCACCAACACCTACATACATCATTCAAGTACACAGACAATAGCATACACACAATGGGAGGGCACACGAACATGGACGGCACGGCACTGTCATACACTCTTCCTCAGAACCATATCAACAAACGTTACGTACATCCGGGAAAGCGAAAGCGAAAGCAAAAGCAAAAGCAAAAGCAAAAGCAAAGGCAAAAGCCCAATGCAGCCGTCAAAGGTAACGTTCACCACGGCAGACACTTGCAGCCGCGCCGCCGTTAAACGCATTTCAGTGCGGCTCCAATACGCCTCCGACGCGGGAACGTTCCGTTGCTCTACGAATGCGTTTCTCCCCTTTTTCCCTTCCTCTCTCTTTTGCCCCCCCTCTGTCCTTTCCTCCTTGCACTCTTGCCTCTTTCCTCACGTTCTGCCCAGACATTCGACCGATCAAAGTCAACCTTTCGTTACCGTTCTCAGCGCGACGGTGTACAACAGTATGACGGGTGTGCCCAAGACTTCGGTTCAGTTGCGTGACGCCGGTCTATCGCGCCGATCGACAGTTACTCAGGGGGCGACGGATCGGACCACGTCACCGACACACAAAACACTTTCAAACAAACAAATACATACATACCGGATGGACACAGACAAACACGTGTACAGACATTCGCCAAACAAACGACCGCCGCCGCCGTCGTCGTCGTCTAGCGTCGCGCTTACTGTACTGCACTGGACACGCGTGCATCTTGAATGACGACATCGGTGTGCGTGCGTCGTACGCAATCAGTCAGACACGGCTATCAAAAATCAGAGTCGAATGGTACATCATCGTGCGTGTCGCCGTACACGTACAGTACAATACAACAACAATGCGTCTTAATGGCACGTTCATTTCAACGTCACTCACACACCTCCACGCTGCAGTTGCGTCGCACCATTGTCAAACTCGGCGTACGGCAAAGGGAATAGTGGGCGGCAAAAACAACCAAACAAAAACATTTCACATTTCACCCTCGCCATGTATGATGTGCAAAAAAACAAACCCGCAAACGGCCGTCGTTACGGCGACACAAAAGTCGCCGATCGCACTGTCCCCCCTCGCAGACAGGTAACACACACACACACACCCCAACACCAATGGGTCAAAACCACTCCAACGAGGCGTGCCACCATTCCACGCCACGGCGACCAACCTCGTGGCCGTACCCCGCAACACGCTTTGACGCGCCCACAATCAAAATGCACACATACATCACAGCCGTCCACACAAACAACAACAACAATTCCGCCCTTCCCGCAAAAGGCAAGTTGGTGGCCCTGAAAAGGGCCGTTTTGCCGCTCTCGCAACGGAGGAGCCTTCTCCATCCTTCCATTCCAGAGCCACCTCCTTACTTGGAGCTCGTGTACTTTGTCACCGCCTTCGTGCCCTCGCTCACGGCGTGCTTGGCCAGCTCGCCAGGCAGCAACAGCCGCACAGCGGTCTGGATCTCGCGGGACGTGATGGTCGAGCGCTTGTTGTAGTGCGCCAGGCGAGAAGCCTCGGCCGCAATGCGCTCGAAAATGTCGTTCACGAAGCTGTTCATGATGCTCATCGCCTTCGACGAGATGCCCGTGTCAGGGTGCACCTGCTTCAGCACCTTGTAGATGTAGATGGCATAGCTCTCCTTCCTCTTGCGCTTCTTCTTCTTGTCGCCCTTCGAAATGTTCTTCTGCGCCTTGCCAGCCTTCTTGGCGGCCTTCCCGCTAGTCTTGGGCGGCATCTCGAACGAACGTACGGCAGCAGCAACACCAGTAGCAAGCGCTCCGCTCTAGTCAGCGTCTCCCCACACAGTGGCACCCGCCGCACGGCACGGCACGGCAAAACTTGACGGGACTTTCGTCCGCTTATGTGCTGAAGGATCGCTCTTGGCCTGCCTTCAGAATGAGTGATTAGGTTCGAAATGGCTTTGTTATGTTTCTAGGTCGGTATAAATGGTAAAAATTGATAGGTTAAAAGATCAGGAGTGACCCAACTGCGGTGAAACCGTCAGTTGGTACGGTATCGGCGCTGGAGTATCAGCGTCGGATGGGCGTAGGGAATATCTCCAACAGGACGACGAAGGACTGTGAGGTGATCATGTGGTGAATTTTGTAGGAAGGCGAGGGTGTTTGAGGCGCGAAGGCGAATTTGCTGGACCAGCGGAGGAATGTGGAGAAGTCTACGGATATCGTTGTTGGAGACATATCGTGGAGCGTTTGATATGATCCTAAGTGATTTGCTTTGTACTATTTGTACCTGGAGAACATGTGTGTCAGCTGCTAGTCCCCACAGTTCACAGCCATATAGTAGGAGTGAGAGGACACAGGACGTCCAGATGAGTAGCTTAGATTGTGTCGAAAGGCCTGGGCTCTTCAACAGAGGGTAGAGTTTGTGTGTCATTCCGTAAGCCTTGTGGCAGACGCCATCAACATGGGGTTTCCATGTGAGGCGGCTGTCGAAGGTGAGACCAAGGTAGGTTACTGTCTGAGACCATGGTATGCGTCGGCCTTCCAGCTCTACCAGGCGAGCCGGCGGCGTTCGTTTGTTTGTAAAGAGGATGGCCTGTGTCTTGTCGGCATTAATTTTTATTTTCCATATGTTGCTCCATTGAGTGATCTGTTCTAGGTGACGTGTGAGGTTCAGAGCGATAAATTGGAGGTTTCGGTGCGAGTTGAATACTGCAGTGTCATCCGCGTATAACGCGAGATGGTTGTTGACACGGGATGGGATGTCATTTGTGTATACTGCGTACAGAATTGGGGAGAGTAAAGACCCCTGAGGTACACCAGCTTCCACGGGCCGGATTGAGCTTCGGTTTCGGCCTTGCATGACATAAAAGGAACGCCTGGTTAAGAAGCGTTTGAGAATGTGAATTATGTGGAGAGGGCAGCCGTATTCTGCAAGTTTATATAGTAAACCGTCGTGCCATACTCTGTCAAACGCTTTTTCTATGTCCAGCAGGACCATGCCTGTACTTTTGCGCTCCAGTTGCGCTGTACGGATGGTGTCGTGGAGGCGGATGAGTTGGTGGACCGTGCCATGGCCCGCCCGAAACCCAAACTGTTGTGGAATGAGGACTGAGTGTGCGTCGAGAAAGGATTGGAGGTGGGAGAGGATAATACGTTCGAGAATCTTGCCAAGGAAGTTGAGGAGGGAAATGGGGCGGTAGTTCTGTGGGAAGAGTGGATCTTTTCGAGGTTTCGGGAGGGCAATGACACGGGCCAGCTTCCATACAGGAGGGAAGTAGTTGTATGAAAGGCAGCTATTGTATAGATTGACCAGATAGGAAAGCGCAGTTGGAGAGAGGTGGTGAAGGAGGGCCGGCCGGATACCATCGGGACCGGGGGCTTTTCGGGATGGTATGTTGCTGATGTATGTCGCCACCTCCGGTAGAGTGACCGGTGGAAAGATGGTGTCAGTATGACGGCGAAGGAGCTGACGGACCCGGCGATGGACGCGGGTCTCGTGGGCGTCAGCTTCGTCGTCGTCGACCTCGTTTAGGCGAAATTGGCGCTCGAGGGTATGTGCGAGGGCCTCCGCCTTGTCCTGAGGTGAGTACACCAGGCCTTGGGGACCATGGAGGGGCTGAGAAGGAGGAGGAGTGGATGTGGTCTCTTTTACTATGCGCCATAGACGGTCGGGGCGGTCAGCGGCGTCACGGAGGCGCCGATTCCATGTTTGATCGTGGACCTCTTGTAATCGAGCTCGAAGCTCTTGAGCTAATGCTTGCCAAATCCGCTTGTCGACTGGGTCGCGGAGGCGTTGCCACCGGCGACGAAATCGACGTTTTGTGCGGATTAATTCCTGGACGTCTGGCGGAAGGTCCAGGCGACGAGGAGGCTGAAGGACTCGTCGGGAAGAGGTGCGGTAACATTCAGTGAAGATTTTTGCTAATCGGTCCGCCGTCGGATTAATGTGGCTGCGGCGGGTGATGGGCGGAAGCTCAAGGACATGGAGGTCAACGAGTTGTTGGTAGCGTTCCCAGTTTGTATTGATAACGTAAGCCGGACGGAGCTGGTCTTGTGGACGTGCGTCAAGAAATTCGAGGGTCACCGGATTGTGATCAGAGTCAAGCTCTGAGATCACAGAGATGCGGTGGACCCACGGAATATCCCGAGCCAGAAAGATGTCAAGGATATCAGGACGGTAGCGAGCTGTTTTGTGGAAGTGAGTGGGTGAATCTGGAGCAATGACTCGGATAGCGGCATTCAGTTCGAGGTACTGAAATAGCCGACGTCCATTTGCGTTGGTAGAACGGCATCCCCACGTCCCGTGCTTGGAGTTGAAGTCCCCTCCCACGAGGACCTTGGGGCCCAGGTGGAAGAGGATATCCAAGTCGGTCGGGACTATAGCGCGAGCGGGGGAGTTGTAAGCTGCGGCAAGGGTCAACGGCAGTCCATATAGCTGTATATCTATAGCTGTGGCTTCCAGGTGTTGCATGTTCGGTATCTGCCGGAGTCGGTGCGTAATGCACTGTTTAACTAGGATAAGAGTGCCGCCGTGTGGCCGATCCGCGCGGTCGGATCGATATGCAAAGTAATTGGGAACGGAAAACTGTTGGTGAGGTTTTAGGTGCGTTTCGCAAATAAGGGCTATGTCGACACCTCTGTCTTCCAGAAAGGCTTCAAGGGAATGACGTTGGCGTAGAATACCATCGGCGTTCCAACTGATTATACGAAATGGGCGGTGTTGATTAGGGTCCATCTGAGAAGTAGGAGATGAAGGCAGAAAGGATTATCATTAGTTTACTGAATGGGTCAGAAGCAGAATTGAGTTGTTGGATAGTAGAACGAACAAGAGAGATGATTTTGGGAATGTTGAACTGCTGCAACAAGGCAGCAAGGTCAGCAAGGTGGTTGGAAAAGGGGAAGGAGAAAGTAGGGGGCGGGGGTGCAGAGGGCTCTGGAGAGGGGTTTGCAGTTCCCCAAGCTGAGTGGGGAGCAGTCGCCGGTCGTGAGGCAGGACGTCGCGGTGGCGTCGGCCCCGTGCCGGCAGCAGAGGAAGATGGTGGAGTAGGGGCGCGACGTGCTCGCAGTTGTGGAAAATTTTCAGTATTAACTGGTGGAGCAGCTGGCGTCGAAGGTGCCGAGGCTGCATGAGTGGAGGAGCTGCGAGATTTCACCAGCGCTTTTTGATATGCTGAACATTTTCTGTAATTGGCTGGGTGAGCCTGTCCGCAATTGCAGCATTTGGGCGGGTCGGTAGGTTTCTTTTGACAAAGTCGTGTGAGGTGGTCAGCGCCACACTTGACGCAACGCGGCAGGCGGCCGCAGTTGCGGGAGCCGTGTCCAAAACGCTGGCAATTGAAACATTGTGTCAAGCCAGATTCGTTACGGTATGATTCCACATCCACCTTCATGTGAAGGAGGAATTTAATTTTATAGACGTCGTATACATTTGGTGTGCAATGGAGTACAGCAACAAACAGGGGCCATTTAATATCTGTAAGTTTTCCTTGTGCGTCTGGCACCTGCTGGTGCATAACTGTGACAGATTGTACTGTGAAGCCCAGTTCCTCCAGCGCTTCCTTGACGTCAGCGGGAGGGGTCGTGGGTTCGAGGTGCCTGACGACGACCTTCAATATTTTGAGGGGGTCGAGGTCGTAAGTATGGTATTGAATGGCACGTGCTTTTAGGTACTCAATCATATACCGATAATCGGAAGGATTTTCGAATTCATATCGGATATTGCCCCTTTTGTACTGACAGGAAAAGGAACCCTTTAGGTGCCCCTTCAGTTCCTTTATTCGATCGAGGTAATTGGTTGTATCATGAACAATGATAGGTGGCACCTTTGGGGTTTTGAGAGGAGTAGGAGCCGGGAGATTGTCAGAGTTTTGTTCAGCTGGTGTGATATCATCTAAACTTTCGTATCTGTTTGACGTCGGTACTGTAACCTCGTAAGCCTCAACCATGTCGACCTGACTGGTATCAGTCGGCGCATGGGAAGCGGAGGTATTCTGAGGCGGAGCAGGGTCCTGACGGTCGGTTGATTGTTTCTTTCTGTCAGGTGCCCTGGATTCTGTTGATTCAGAATCGGTAACCGAAGGGGGATGCGCGTGCTTGCGAGAGGCATGTGAGTACGGCGCATCCCGCGCCTTCGTTGTTGATTTCATTGATTTACGACGTGTAGCGGGAGCTGCAGCGTCAGCGGAGCCGGGTGTAGGGGCGGCCAGGACGGCTTCGTTGTCACCGTTAGGTATCCCGCCGGAGCCTGACCCCACGCTACTCGGCCCTGGGCCGGTCGAACCCAGCTCAACGCTGTCAAGCTGCGTCTGCTCAACCGCTTGATTGATATTTTCTTTAGTAATTTGAGTTATCGGATCCGACAGCCGCCGGTGATCTGATCGACTGGAAGATAGACAAGATTCGGACGAATACGACAATAATTCGGCGCATGACATGATATTCTTGCCAGACGAGGGAAACAACCCACGAGAACCGGCAGAGGGAGCGGCCATCGTGGCCTTTGACTCCGCCGCGGACGACGAAATCAACGCGCGCGACGACCGATAGCAACGCAGAAAATAACCGCCTCGATTGAAAGACGATGCGGAACAACGCAGAAAGCGAACGTCCGACTAACGCCGAACACAGAAAAACGCGCGGAAAATACACTCAACTATCACGTAACACAGCAAGCGCTCCGCTCTAGTCAGCGTCTCCCCACACAGTGGCACCCGCCGCCAGCCGCCGCCGCACCTTTACCAGCTCGCCCTGTTGCGGCCGCCGACCAATGGGGCGCGCGCGCAACCGGCCGCCGCACCCGAGCCCATAAAGCACCCCCACCCCGGCTGCGCCGGCACGCACTCCGCTGCTCGACTCGCTGCCGCTCGCACCGGTCGTTTTCGTTTCCGTTTCGTGTGCACCGTCGCTAGCCCATCGCCATGTCCGGACGCGGAAAGGGAGGCAAAGTCAAGGGCAAGTCAAAGTCCCGCTCAAGCAGGGCTGGGCTCCAGTTCCCGGTCGGCAGAATCCACCGCCTCCTGCGCAAGGGAAACTACGCAGAGCGCGTCGGCGCCGGGGCGCCCGTCTACCTCGCCGCCGTCATGGAGTACCTCGCGGCTGAGGTGCTCGAGCTGGCCGGAAACGCGGCCCGCGACAACAAGAAGACGCGCATCATCCCGCGCCACCTGCAGCTTGCCATCCGCAACGACGAGGAGCTCAACAAGCTCCTGTCGGGCGTCACCATCGCACAGGGTGGTGTCCTGCCCAACATCCAGGCCGTCCTGCTGCCAAAGAAGACCGAGAAGAAGGCCTAAAGGAGGCCAGGCAATCGCAGCGCCGCGTGCTCCCCTGCACGCAACGCGCTTTGCCGGCTCGGCCCACAACAATCGGCCCTTTTCAGGGCCACCACACAAACCTACGTCCAAAGCAAAATTTCAGTCGTCCTCGCCGCACCTTGTTTTGTTTTAACTTTGCACTGTCACAGCACAGCCGCCGCCGGCGCACGTCCGCCATCTTGTCGTCCACACAGCCCGTGTGGCCCAACACACACACACACATTTTGCACGGTCGCAGTCGCCTTCCAAACCGACAACGGCAGCAATAATGACCATTGTTAAAGGGAGGCGTGTCGACACACCGCCCTCCACTCCCGCGCGCAACGGCCGTCGACACGAACGAAACAGCTGATCCGGCCGCCTTGCCTCGGAAACCCCAACGCCGCCGCAAACAAACACACAGAGCCAAACCACGCAAGCAAATAATCACCGCCTCTCGCACAACAACACACAGCCCGCCATCTCCGTCGCGATCGATACAACGACACACAAACGAAGCAGCTCCACACACAGCCAGCCACATGACACGTTTCCTTTCCTTCTCCCCTCCCAGTCACATCACGTCGCTCAAACACGGAAACAAACAAACAAACAACACAGCGCACACACGCAGCAACAACACAGACTCTTTCGCACTTTTCAACTTCCGAACAGTGTGGTGGCCCTGAAAAGGGCCGTTTTCTAGTCTCTCCCACCCACAAGCACGGCCGCGGGAAGGCCAGCGCCCGCTGCGACGCAGCCTAACCGCCGAAACCGTACAGGGTGCGCCCCTGCCTCTTCAGGGCGTACACCACGTCCATGGCCGTCACAGTCTTGCGCTTGGCGTGCTCAGTGTACGTCACCGCGTCGCGGATCACGTTCTCCAGGAACACCTTCAGCACCCCGCGGGTCTCCTCGTAGATCAGACCAGAGATGCGCTTCACGCCGCCCCTGCGAGCCAGGCGGCGGATGGCGGGCTTCGTGATGCCCTGGATGTTGTCGCGCAACACCTTGCGGTGCCGCTTGGCGCCACCCTTGCCGAGCCCCTTTCCTCCCTTGCCGCGGCCTGTCATCCTTCCTTCCTCGGGCAAAGCAAAACGTGCACAAACAGCAGCTGCAGCGGCTGGCGAGTCGGCTACGGTCTGCGCCCAGCGCGCCCGCCGCCCCCCTATATAGACTCTGGCCCGCCCTCCCCCCACCACGCGCAACCGAGGGCATATAAGCGCAGCACGGAGGCGCGCGGGCCCGTTGTCAAGGCAGCACCGGACGCCGCGCCGCACCTAACCTCCACGCACGCCGCTCCGCTACCGCTACCGCTACCGCTACCGCCATGGCCCGCACAAAGCAAACGGCCCGCAAGTCCACCGGCGGAAAGGCGCCGCGCAAACAGCTCGCCACCAAGGCGGCGAGGAAGAGCGCGCCCGCCACCGGAGGCGTCAAGAAGCCCCACCGCTACAGGCCGGGCACCGTCGCCCTGCGAGAAATCAGGCGCTACCAGAAGAGCACAGAGCTGCTCATCCGCAAGCTGCCATTCCAGCGCCTAGTGCGCGAGATCGCCCAGGACTTCAAGACCGACCTGCGCTTCCAGAGCTCCGCAGTCATGGCCCTGCAGGAGGCCAGCGAGGCCTACCTCGTCGGCCTCTTCGAAGACACCAACCTGTGCGCAATCCACGCCAAGCGCGTCACCATCATGCCCAAGGACATCCAGCTCGCGCGCCGCATCCGCGGCGAGCGCGCCTAAACCGCGCCGCGGCACCGCACCGCACAAACAAAAAACGGCCCTTTTCAGGGCCACTAACATCTCTCCGTCGCGAGCAAACTTTGTCGGTCGCCTGCCTCTCGCCCCGCAACCCAAAAACAAAAACCACCACTTCCCGTCCGTCCGCCACACCCGCTCACTCTGCCTGCCTGCTAGCGGCGCGCAACAATCACACATCATCCCTCCCCGGCGCTCAAAGCGCACAATACCCAACGGCCGACGTCACACCGCACGGGTGGCTGGCCGGCCGCCGCTTTCGTTTCGAAAACAAAAAAAACCCGCACTCCACTCCGACGGCCAACGGCCAGGCAGGCGCGCTCGCTCCCTCTACACGCCACCGAAATCCCCGCCGACTCCTTCCGCATCTCAACGTGCCCCCCGTTGCAAAACATAACACACACACACACACAAAGGAACAAAACAAAACAAAGACCAGACACGACTCGACAAGACAGACATCCGAGAAGAACGAACGCAGGCAAGCCAACCAACGTATTCAAACTAAACAACGTGACAGAAAACCAACCGTCGGCCGCCGCCACAAACACGGCGACAATCAACCACGACAACAACAACAACAACAACACCGCTTACCGCTACCGCCGCCCACACCCGCCACCGACCCCCGCAATCCAACCACCACGGCACGCAAACAGCATCCCCACGGGCATACAGAAACGCCAGACAGACAGACACCCACACCAAACGCAACACGACAATCAAAACCTTCCCCGACGTGCTTTGATGGCCCTGAGAAGGGCCGTTTTGGGCCGCGCGTCTCTTGCGCGCCACTAGACGACGACGGGGGGTGGGGACGACGGAGTCAAGCGCCAAACCCTTCCTTTCTCCCATCTCTTTCTCCTCTACTCTACTTCTTCTTCTTGGGCGAAGCCTTCGCCTTAGACGGCGTCGTCGCCTTCTTCGGGCGCGGCGCCTTCGGCTTCTTCGTCGGAACCTTGGCGGCCTTCTTCGCCTTCGACGGCGACTTGGCCTTGGCCGGCTTGGCCGCAGCCGCCTTCTTCGCACCCGCGGGAGCGGCCGACGCCGCAGACGCCTTCTTGGCGGCGCCCGCCTTCCGACCGGTCGCCGCCTTCACGCCACCAGCCTTCTTTGCGCCGGCCGCACGGGCGCCCTTCTTCTCCTTGCTGGCCGGAGCGGCGCGCTTCTTCTTGGCACCGCCAGCACGAGCCTTGCCGCCCTCGGCCGCCCCCCCGCCGCCGGCGCCGGCAAGCTTGAACGAGCCGGACGCGCCCTTCCCCTTCGTCTGCACCAGCTCGCCCGCCACGACGGCCGACTTGAGGTACTTCTTGATAAACGGCGCCAGCTTCTCCGCGTCCAGCTTGTAGTGCGCGGCTATGTACTTCTTGATCGCCTGCAGCGACGACCCGCCGCGCTCCTTCAGACTCTTGATGGCGGCCGTCACCATCTCAGAGGTGCGCGGGTGCGCAGGCTTGGCGCGCGGCTTCTTCGCAGACGACGCAGACTTGGCCTTCTTCGTAGTGCCGGTGGCGGCGGGTGCCGCAGCAGTCTCGTTCGTAGCCGCCTGATCTGCCATTTCGACGACGCGCGTAACACACAGCGAGAGCGAGCGGGACGGCAGGCAGGCACGCAAGCACAGCACAGCAGCAGAGCAGAGAATCACAAGGCCCAGCCAGTGTCGCGGGCGGGCGCGGACGGCCGAGAGAGCGGCCGCCACTCTGCGCGCCGCCGCGCCGCGCCTCCCGCGCTTGCTACCGCCCAACGTCCGACAGCCTGTGCGGAGCAGCCCCAAACCTGCGCCACAACCGCCCGCGCCTTTCAAACCACCGAGGATGGGGCTACACACAGCCACACCACAGTCGCCAACCAGTCGCCACGGCAGCGCCGCAAACCACGGCCAAACTGCAGCTACCGCGCGCTACAGCCTGGGTCGGCCCGCCGAGAATCGCCGCCCCCGCCCAAATGCCGCCCCCACAGCCCCAGCCGACGACCCGCCACAATGGCCAAACCTTCGGCAAAACTCCCACACCGTCGCCGCGGCAGCCCGGCCAGCGCGGCCGGCGCCACAGCCACACAAGCCGAGGCGTGCGGCGATGACGGCCGTGCAAACGCGCCTCCGCCGCCCCATCGCCTTCCGTCGCCCTCCCGCCGTTTCCCGATCGGCCCGCAGCCGTCGGGCCACATCGCGCGCCGTCCTCCTCCTCTCGCCCGCCAACATTCACAGCCGTTTCTCAACAATTGCCCGCCGCAAACGGACGCCGCCTGCGCAACAGGCGCCGCCGCCCCTCGCCGCTTCCGACCCAACCCCTCGACCGAGGCAAACCGCAATCCGAATCTACAGACCAACCCAATCTGCCGTCAAGCACACACGACAGCCGACCTTACACGTTACGCGTTACACATTACGTTTACACGTCTACGTTAGGTTAGGTCAGGTGGACGTGGGTTAGGTTAAGCGTCAAACTTAGGTTAAGCATTCAAACACGTCAGGCGTCAGAGGTTAGGTTAGGTTAGGTTAGGTTAGGTTAGGTTAGGTTAGGTTAGGTTAGGTTACACGTTAGGTTAAGGGGTCAGTGCTAGGTTAAGAAGCGTGAAACGTAGGTTAAAAAAAAGCGTTCGAACGTGAGGCGTGAGCCGGACAGCTTACCTTACGTAGACGTTAGGGGCTCACAGGCTGAGCTCACCTCGCCACACCACAGGTTAGGTTCGGTTCGGTTCGGTTCGGTTCGCTCGGCTCAGCGTAAAGCGCCGAGGTCAGGGTTACGTTCGTTCACCTTCGGGCGCCACACTTTCGGTTGAAAGGTCGCGACGGGACGACGTCGGCAGGCACGCCGCAAACGAACAAAAACGTACAGACGACGTCGGAAACCGCCGACAGACGGGGGAGCAGCACGACCACGACCACGACCAGACACCGAGCGCGAACGAGACACACGCGAACCACCCCCACCGGCCAAAGGGCACCACACAACAACCCAGAGCACCACGTGTCGACACCAGAGCAACCCGCCGCTCACGCGACATGGCTGGCACCGAAGGGCAACCGCCCGCAACTGCGCTTTCCGCGCCGGCCCGGATGCACGTCGTGCTACAACAACACCACTACCGTACACAGCCGCTGTTCACAACATCACTATCAATGGCGCGCCCGCGGCTCGCCGCCGTCGCAGTCGCAGCCCCAACGCCAGCACTTTTGCACCACCATTCACACGCACCGCAACACAGCTCGCCGACACAGCCGAACAAAACAAACACCACACAACAACAGCAACAACGCCGCCGCCTCTACTTGTGCCGGCGACCCACCCCGCCGATGGCGCACCTTTCGCCAGCCGGCAATCGACACACACGCACCCACCCACCGGGGCCCAGTGCAAAAAAAAAAAAAAAAAAAAAAAAAAAAAAAAAAACCACAAAAAAACCAAACAACACAAACGACACGGGAAGCGCACACCGCCACTTCGCGCGCACGCCACCAACCAGTCGTCGTCTCAAAATAACAAACACAAACAAAATAAACTAACAACTAGGGCAACACAAAACAAAAACGCCTCGCACGAACCGCCCACAAAAAGGACAAGCACACGCACAGCCTCTGCTGACGACCACGACGCAGCGGCACGCTGCTCCTGTCCCGCGCCCCGCGCCCCACTCGATTCACAACTCACGCGACACCGTCAACGACGGGCTCGCTTCCCGCAACCTACCACCTTTCCGCCACGACGCACAGCCCCAGCCCCAGCCCCAGCCCCACCCGACGACGCCCGTGGCAACGACTGCACTTTCACCACCGCCTCCCCCTTCCCCCCCAAAACACACACACACACACACACACACACACACACAGCCAGCCAAAAACGCACTCGCGACCCACACATGCACGTGCATCGGCACACGCCAACCAGTCAACGTCGACAACCACACGCAAGGCTCGAAACGAAACCGGCGTCCTTCCACGTTGCCATCAAGCTACGCGACACAAGACACAAGGAACCAACACAACAGCCGGCCCCACTAATTCCCACTCTCACGCCGCAAAAAGCACACCGAAACCGCCAAACGCACGCACATTCCCCTTCGCACTGACACCACCGACCGGCTCGCTACCACACACCTCTCGGCAGCCGTTTCACGCCAATTCGCCACACCGCCCACACAGTCGACAAGCGCCCGCCCTGTACGGCACACGCAACGACGCAGCGCAGCAAAGGGCGCCCGCAACACATACCTCTCCGCCGCCCGACGCGCCAACCGCCACACCACACCGCCAGCCACTCGCAAATTGTGCACTGCCACCAGCCACACGTCCAACACGCCGCGCCGCCTCCGGCCACCCGCCAGGGGGCGCTCACGTCCGCGACAACAGCGCGGCCCGCCGGGCCGGGCCGAACCGAACCGAGCCGCCGCTGCTCTGCACTCGGCACGGCCACACCCTGCTGCAGACCGGGCTCGTCCCTCTGTACGCGTCTGCCTGCGCATCAACACAACACGACCTTTTTTTTTTTTTTTTTTTTTTTTTTTTCTCTCTCTCTACCGCCATCCCTCCTTCTCGCGTTTTACTCGTTGTTGCAGCAGCGGCGCACACCTACACATCCACAGCCCCAGCCGAGCCGGCCTCACCTCAGGGCCCGCCGCCAGCGTCTCCTCCTCGGGCACAGGTGCGGTGCTGTGGCCGCCCATCCAACCGCATTGCTGGCCGTCCAGCCACCAGGCGTTCCCACTGCCGCGAGCCACGCCGCGCACCGACCCTGCTGCAGAAAACGAAGCATAGCCAGAGACCGACCGATACACAAAGCAAGCCGTCGCCTCGCCTCTTGTCCTTCCTGCCTTCCTTCCGCCCCCGCCCTTCTCACACCACTGCCTCTCCACTTTCGCCCCCCCCCCCCCCTCCTTTTTTTTTTTTTTGTTTTCTTCTTTCTTTCTTTCTTTCTTTCTTTCTTTCTTTCTTTCTTTGGCCCTCTCTCCTTCCCGCCATGGCGGTTACGGCACCGCCTGCAGCGGCAGATTTTTTGCGCCCACACGCCTACTCCTACCACCATTAACCTTGCCCTGCCCTGCCCTGCCCATCAACGTCGCAGTCGAACCGACGCTTGCCAACACACTGCCCACGTTCCTTTCTCTTTTCGGCCTACGCCCATTACGCGCCGCCGCCACAGCACCTTCCCTTCCCACAACACACCGACGTCATCACACGCACCCAAAACAGGGGCCACGACCGTGTTCCTCGCCCACTCCCATCCCGCACGGTACGCACATTCCCAACTACTACCGCGCACCCTCCCTTTCCAATCTGTGTGTCTCTGTGTCTGTGTCCTGTCCGCGCGTGACGCCTCTCAACATCCGCCGTCCCCCGTCCCGTTTTCGCCCCCATGCCGTCGTCGCGCCGCCTCCTCCCCGTCCACCGCCGCCCCTGTCCGCCCCGCACCACACCATACACCGCTGCTTGTCCCGGCCGTTGCCACCAAAGGCGCCGACCGCAAACGCGCCACGCCGCAGCCCCCGTGCGTCTCGCGCTCGCTTGCATCTCCGTGCCGACGCTGCCTCTCTTCCCACTCGCACTCGACCTCGACAACACAGTCTTTGGCTCCGCCACTGCGTGTTCCGGTGGTACGCACGCTGCAACACGTATGTATTCATTACCAGAGCGATGGCGAGGCATGACAGCATCTCTGTCTGACCAGAGAGTTCTTTATCGCTGCTAGTCGGCGCTTGGACCGCGCCAGACGACAGTAGTGGCACGCACCGGGTCGCCAGGAACAGTTGTTATATATATTGTAGCGCGAGTCGGGAGAGGTAGTAGTCGGTCGACAGTAGTAGCGGGTGGACGGTTGTACTGAGCGGGCGTCGGCGGCGTGCTCTGCTCGTCTCGCGACTCTGGTCACGGTTCGGGACGATGTATAGTATATTGTGTTATAATCAAAAGGTGGTGTGACGCTGCATTGCGCAAATCTGATAACGTATGTTCATTGTACTTATTTTGTTCAACAACAAAAGCCCCACTATTACTTTTTTTCTAAAGTAACTTTTGTCTCTTAACGAAAAACATTCACTTTTTAAAGACTACTTCCTATGGCATTTCCCTCCAAGGAGTGCAATTAATTACCAGCCAGCACTCATTCATTGCACACAGCTGTGTAAGGGGTATCTACAATTGAGGAGCGGATATAAATGCAATTTTTTGTTTTTTTTTTTGTGTGTGTGTTGTAACCTCCCAGCAAAATTTAAAATAATGGACAATGTTATTTACGGATGCTAATGGACATTGGCGCTAATTGTAACCTCGCCCACAATGAGAGGTATTGAAAATGGCAACAACAATGTGAAATTCGCAATCTGACTCAAATATAAAGTCTTCACACAACATTTAAAAAAGTCCGTTCAGTGACAAGAAACTTCAATTAAACCGAAATATCGGTCTTTGGCCCTGTGCAAAACAATCAGAATTAAAGTCTTACCTCCGAATAAATGGACGTCACATTTCTGCTCTGGTTGTTGCGCAGCGCTTGGAGGAACTGCATTGCAAATAATAATATTCTCTTTTTTTGTGATTTTAGTGACATTTTTCTTCAAAGAAGTGGAATGAAATGTGAAGTGCAACGAACTCTTTAGTTCAATAAAAAATTAAATGTTTGAAAAATGCTTTTGAAATAAAAATTATTATTGGGGAACTTGTTGGAGAATAATTACAATTTTTCATTATCTAATGATTATATTAATTAAACAGTATACCTTATTCACCATCTTGACCAGTGTTGCCGACCGCCTACATCACACAACCGCACTCGGCTGCTACTACTGACCGACCGCTCTGCATGACGACTATTAGCGTACTGAACGCGACGACTACTGACAGAGTACAGCCCTCAACTACACAGAGCTACGGACTCGCAACGACTACTGACAGACTGACTGACTGAGAACCGCTCGCAACACTCGCGCAGTCCAGCGCAAACTCTCTGGTCACAGATGCTACAATGTCTCGCCATCGCTACTATGTTACATACGTGTTTCAGTGTCTTTTTCATTGGGGTAACGATCTTTGGCTCTTTTTATTCTGAATACAGGGCCAAAGGTCAACGCTGCTGCCCTTATACAATTTATCAGGTTTCGTTATGTCTGTTGCAATGTTACATACGGTTCACTCTTTCATTAATATTATCGTTGGGTTTGTTTTGTAGGGACGTTAACATTCTGGCACATTTTTATTATCATCGGACTCTCTGCTATTTGTGCAGGGAGGTTATACCTGGGTCCATTTCCATTTCCATTTCCATTTTAATATTGATAGACTTTTTGTTTTCTTTTTTGTTTCTTGTTGTTTTTCCTTCTTTTTTTTTTTTTTTTTTTTTTTTTCCCGCTCTCACCACCACCGCCGCATCACGCCTTCCGTTTTCTTCGTTTCTTTTCTGTTCTTCAACTGCTTCAACATCACCGCGCCCCATTTCCACACCACAGCCATCAGCCTCCAAGACGGGCGGGCGCAGTGTGCCATTTCCGGCGCACAAGCACACCCGTGCGGTACTCTCCTCGCCCCCACGCCACCAACAACACAGCGACCACGCGGCTTTCAGGCATGGCACGGCACGGCACCGGCGAAATGCGCCGCCCCCGCCCCTCCGCGCATCCGTCCGTCTCGCCACGTTCACTGACAGCCGCGTCTGCGGCTACACCACGACAACCACAACACAACACCGCTCCCCTCCCTGGCAACTCACATTGTTTTTCTCCTCCTCTTTTGCACAAACCACAACGCCGAGCACAGGCGCAAGCCACCCACACCGCGCCCCTCCCCGTCCCGTCTTTGGCCGCCGCTCCTCGTTTCCTCGTTTGCCCCCTCCCATCTCCCGAAATGCCATGCCAGCAGCGTTACGCATGCCCCTCCCCTGTCCACACAACACTACCGCCTAACGAACAGCCTTTTCCGGGCCACATCCAGGGCACGCCCACCTCCAAACACTGCCAATTCACGGACGCACACACACACACACACACACACACACACACACACTCACTTTCTCGACACCTTTCTGTACGGAGGGTGCGTCATCTCGACCGTGACAGAGTGACGGCAACTATCGACGATCCATTTCCCCCCCACTGGTAAAACATGTCCACTAACACCTACATACATCATTCAAGTACACAGACAATAGCATTACACACAATGGGAGGGCACACGAACATGGACGGCACGGCACTGTCATACACTCTTCCTCAGAACCATATCAACAAACGTTACGTACATCCGGGAAAGCGAAAGCGAACGCGAAAGCGAAAGCAAAAGCAAAGGCAAAGCCCAATGCAGCCGTCAAAGGTAACGTTCACCACGGCAGACACTTGCAGCCGCGCCGCCGTTAAACGCATTTCAGTGCGGCTCCAATACGCCTCCGACACGGGAACGTTCCGTTGCTCTACGAATGCGTTTCTCCCCTTTTTCCCTTCCTCTCTCTTTTGCCCCCCCTCCTTGCACTCTTGCCTCATTCCTCACGTTCTGCCCAGACATTCGACCGATCAAAGTCAACCTTTCGTTACCGTTCTCAGCGCGACGGTGTACAACAGTATGACGGGTGTGCCCAAGACTTCGGTTCAGTTGCGTGACGCCGGTCTATCGCGCCGATCGACAGTTACTCAGGGGGCGACGGATCGGACCACGTCACCGACACACAAAACACTTTCAAACAAACAAATACATACCGGATGGACACAGACAAACACGTGTACAGACATTCGCCAAACAAACGACCGCCGCCGCCGCCGTCGTCGTCTAGCGTGCATCTTGAATGACGACATCGGTGTGCGTGCGTCGTACGCAATCAGTCAGACACGGCTATCAAACATCAGAGTCGAATGGTACATCATCGTGCGTGTCGCCGTACACGTACAGTACAATACAACAACAATGCGTCTTAATGGCACGTTCATTTCAACGTCACTCACACACCTCCACGCTGCAGTTACGTCGCACCATTGTCAAACTCGGCGTACAGCAAAGGGAATAGTGGGCGGCAAAAAAAAACCAAACAAAAACATTTCACATTTCACCCTCGCCATGTATGATGTGCAAAAAAACAAACCCGCAAACGGCCGTCGTTACGGTGACACAAAAGTCGCCGATCACACTGTCCCCCCTCGCAGACGGGTAACACACACACACACACACACACACACACACACACACACACACACACACCAACAACACCAATGGGTCAGAAACCACGCCAACGAGGCGTGCCACCATTCCACGCCACGGCGACCAACCTCGTGGCCGTACCCCGCGCAACACGCTTTGACGCGCCCCCCCACCCACAATCAAAATGCACACATACATCACAGCCGTCCACACAAACAACAACAACAATTCCGCCCTTCCCGCAAAAGGCAAGTTGGTGGCCCTGAAAAGGGCCGTTTTGCCGCTCTCGCAACGGAGGAGCCTTCTCCATCCTTCCTTCCATTCCAGAGCCACCTCCTTACTTGGAGCTCGTGTACTTGGTCACCGCCTTCGTGCCCTCGCTCACGGCGTGCTTGGCCAGCTCGCCAGGCAGCAACAGCCGCACAGCGGTCTGGATCTCGCGGGACGTGATGGTCGAGCGCTTGTTGTAGTGCGCCAGGCGAGAAGCCTCGGCCGCAATGCGCTCGAAAATGTCGTTCACGAAGCTGTTCATGATGCTCATCGCCTTCGACGAGATGCCCGTGTCAGGGTGCACCTGCTTCAGCACCTTGTAGATGTAGATGGCATAGCTCTCCTTCCTCTTGCGCTTCTTCTTCTTGTCGCCCTTCGAAATGTTCTTCTGCGCCTTGCCAGCCTTCTTGGCGGCCTTCCCGCTAGTCTTGGGCGGCATCTCGAACCAACGTACGGCAGCAGCAACACCAGTAGCAAGCGCTCCGCTCTAGTCAGCGTCTCCCCACACAGTGGCACCCGCCGCCAGCCGCCGCCGCACCTTTACCAGCTCGCCCTGTTGCGGCCGCCGACCAATGGGGCGCGCGCGCAACCGGCCGCCGCACCCGAGCCCATAAAGCACCCCCACCCCGGCTGCGCCGGCACGCACTCCGCTGCTCGACTCGCTGCCGCTCGCACCGGTCGTTTTCGTTTCCGTTTCGTGTGCACCGTCGCTAGCCCATCGCCATGTCCGGACGCGGAAAGGGAGGCAAAGTCAAGGGCAAGTCAAAGTCCCGCTCAAGCAGGGCTGGGCTCCAGTTCCCGGTCGGCAGAATCCACCGCCTCCTGCGCAAGGGAAACTACGCAGAGCGCGTCGGCGCCGGGGCGCCCGTCTACCTCGCCGCCGTCATGGAGTACCTCGCGGCTGAGGTGCTCGAGCTGGCCGGAAACGCGGCCCGCGACAACAAGAAGACGCGCATCATCCCGCGCCACCTGCAGCTTGCCATCCGCAACGACGAGGAGCTCAACAAGCTCCTGTCGGGCGTCACCATCGCACAGGGTGGTGTCCTGCCCAACATCCAGGCCGTCCTGCTGCCAAAGAAGACCGAGAAGAAGGCCTAAAGGAGGCCAGGCAATCGCAGCGCCGCGTGCTCCCCTGCACGCAACGCGCTTTGCCGGCTCGGCTCGGCCCACAACAATCGGCCCTTTTCAGGGCCACCACACAAACCTACGTCCAAAGCAAAATTTCAGTCGTCCTCGCCGCACCTTGTTTTGTTTTAACTTTGCACTGTCACAGCACAGCCGCCGCCGGCGCACGTCCGCCATCTTGTCGTCCACACAGCCCGTGTGGCCCAACACACACACACACATTTTGCACGGTCGCAGTCGCCTTCCAAACCGACAACGGCAGCAATAATGACCATTGTTAAAGGGAGGCGTGTCGACACACCGCCCTCCACTCCCGCGCGCAACGGCCGTCGACACGAACGAAACAGCTGATCCGGCCGCCTTGCCTCGGAAACCCCAACGCCGCCGCAAACAAACACACAGAGCCAAACCACGCAAGCAAATAATCACCGCCTCTCGCACAACAACACACAGCCCGCCATCTCCGTCGCGATCGATACAACGACACACAAACGAAGCAGCTCCACACACAGCCAGCCACATGACACGTTTCCTTTCCTTCTCCCCTCCCAGTCACATCACGTCGCTCAAACACGGAAACAAACAAACAAACAACACAGCGCACACACGCAGCAACAACACAGACTCTTTCGCACTTTTCAACTTCCGAACAGTGTGGTGGCCCTGAAAAGGGCCGTTTTCTAGTCTCTCCCACCCACAAGCACGGCCGCGGGAAGGCCAGCGCCCGCTGCGACGCAGCCTAACCGCCGAAACCGTACAGGGTGCGCCCCTGCCTCTTCAGGGCGTACACCACGTCCATGGCCGTCACAGTCTTGCGCTTGGCGTGCTCAGTGTACGTCACCGCGTCGCGGATCACGTTCTCCAGGAACACCTTCAGCACCCCGCGGGTCTCCTCGTAGATCAGACCAGAGATGCGCTTCACGCCGCCCCTGCGAGCCAGGCGGCGGATGGCGGGCTTCGTGATGCCCTGGATGTTGTCGCGCAACACCTTGCGGTGCCGCTTGGCGCCACCCTTGCCGAGCCCCTTTCCTCCCTTGCCGCGGCCTGTCATCCTTCCTTCCTCGGGCAAAGCAAAACGTGCACAAACAGCAGCTGCAGCGGCTGGCGAGTCGGCTACGGTCTGCGCCCAGCGCGCCCGCCGCCCCCCTATATAGACTCTGGCCCGCCCTCCCCCCACCACGCGCAACCGAGGGCATATAAGCGCAGCACGGAGGCGCGCGGGCCCGTTGTCAAGGCAGCACCGGACGCCGCGCCGCACCTAACCTCCACGCACGCCGCTCCGCTACCGCTACCGCTACCGCTACCGCCATGGCCCGCACAAAGCAAACGGCCCGCAAGTCCACCGGCGGAAAGGCGCCGCGCAAACAGCTCGCCACCAAGGCGGCGAGGAAGAGCGCGCCCGCCACCGGAGGCGTCAAGAAGCCCCACCGCTACAGGCCGGGCACCGTCGCCCTGCGAGAAATCAGGCGCTACCAGAAGAGCACAGAGCTGCTCATCCGCAAGCTGCCATTCCAGCGCCTAGTGCGCGAGATCGCCCAGGACTTCAAGACCGACCTGCGCTTCCAGAGCTCCGCAGTCATGGCCCTGCAGGAGGCCAGCGAGGCCTACCTCGTCGGCCTCTTCGAAGACACCAACCTGTGCGCAATCCACGCCAAGCGCGTCACCATCATGCCCAAGGACATCCAGCTCGCGCGCCGCATCCGCGGCGAGCGCGCCTAAACCGCGCCGCGGCACCGCACCGCACAAACAAAAAACGGCCCTTTTCAGGGCCACTAACATCTCTCCGTCGCGAGCAAACTTTGTCGGTCGCCTGCCTCTCGCCCCGCAACCCAAAAACAAAAACCACCACTTCCCGTCCGTCCGCCACACCCGCTCACTCTGCCTGCCTGCTAGCGGCGCGCAACAATCACACATCATCCCTCCCCGGCGCTCAAAGCGCACAATACCCAACGGCCGACGTCACACCGCACGGGTGGCTGGCCGGCCGCCGCTTTCGTTTCGAAAACAAAAAAAACCCGCACTCCACTCCGACGGCCAACGGCCAGGCAGGCGCGCTCGCTCCCTCTACACGCCACCGAAATCCCCGCCGACTCCTTCCGCATCTCAACGTGCCCCCCGTTGCAAAACATAACACACACACACACACAAAGGAACAAAACAAAACAAAGACCAGACACGACTCGACAAGACAGACATCCGAGAAGAACGAACGCAGGCAAGCCAACCAACGTATTCAAACTAAACAACGTGACAGAAAACCAACCGTCGGCCGCCGCCACAAACACGGCGACAATCAACCACGACAACAACAACAACAACAACACCGCTTACCGCTACCGCCGCCCACACCCGCCACCGACCCCCGCAATCCAACCACCACGGCACGCAAACAGCATCCCCACGGGCATACAGAAACGCCAGACAGACAGACACCCACACCAAACGCAACACGACAATCAAAACCTTCCCCGACGTGCTTTGATGGCCCTGAGAAGGGCCGTTTTGGGCCGCGCGTCTCTTGCGCGCCACTAGACGACGACGGGGGGTGGGGACGACGGAGTCAAGCGCCAAACCCTTCCTTTCTCCCATCTCTTTCTCCTCTACTCTACTTCTTCTTCTTGGGCGAAGCCTTCGCCTTAGACGGCGTCGTCGCCTTCTTCGGGCGCGGCGCCTTCGGCTTCTTCGTCGGAACCTTGGCGGCCTTCTTCGCCTTCGACGGCGACTTGGCCTTGGCCAGCTTGGCCGCAGCCGCCTTCTTCGCACCCGCGGGAGCGGCCGACGCCGCAGACGCCTTCTTGGCGGCGCCCGCCTTCCGACCGGTCGCCGCCTTCACGCCACCAGCCTTCTTTGCGCCGGCCGCACGGGCGCCCTTCTTCTCCTTGCTGGCCGGAGCGGCGCGCTTCTTCTTGGCACCGCCAGCACGAGCCTTGCCGCCCTCGGCCGCCCCCCCGCCGCCGGCGCCGGCAAGCTTGAACGAGCCGGACGCGCCCTTCCCCTTCGTCTGCACCAGCTCGCCCGCCACGACGGCCGACTTGAGGTACTTCTTGATAAACGGCGCCAGCTTCTCCGCGTCCAGCTTGTAGTGCGCGGCTATGTACTTCTTGATCGCCTGCAGCGACGACCCGCCGCGCTCCTTCAGACTCTTGATGGCGGCCGTCACCATCTCAGAGGTGCGCGGGTGCGCAGGCTTGGCGCGCGGCTTCTTCGCAGACGACGCAGACTTGGCCTTCTTCGTAGTGCCGGTGGCGGCGGGTGCCGCAGCAGTCTCGTTCGTAGCCGCCTGATCTGCCATTTCGACGACGCGCGTAACACACAGCGAGAGCGAGCGGGACGGCAGGCAGGCACGCAAGCACAGCACAGCAGCAGAGCAGAGAATGGCTGTCGCATCATGGTGTAGTGTCCTCCAGGTTGACACTACTGGTGTGTGGGTGAAGTTCTGGTAGAATCGCTCTACCCTTCCTTCAACAAGTGGGACATCAGTGTCCTTCCAGGTTTTTCTTAGAGAGAAGCTTTTGGGTGTCTATGCTGCCCTGCTTCGTGGGCAATTTGATAATTGATGCTTGCTGCGGTTTTTTTTTTTTTTTTTTTTTTTTTTTTTTTTTTTTTTTTTTTTTTTTTCGCAGCAGATGTGGCTAGGCGCTACTTGTTACGTAGCAATGTCTTCTAATCTGGTAGGGCGGCAACGTCTGCTGGCCGTCTCAGCAGGTCCGGCCAGCGGAGTGTGCGTCGCCAGTGTGGACGTTGTCCCAGATTCCTTATCAGCGGGTTGGTGGATGTACCCGCTTTGTTGTAGAAGTTTGTGGCCGCTTCTTCGAACCGCCTGCGTAGCGGTTCGATGTCTGCGACCACGTGAGTGTCCTCCGTCGGGAAGTCCCTTGGGAGGTGAAGAGCTAACCTGAGAGCCCTGTTCTGCAGTTTTTGCAGCCGCTCCAGGTTAGTTTGCGCCGTGTTGCCCCACACTACCGCCGCGTATTCGAGGAGAGGTCGAATTACGGACTTATATAGCGTGAGGCCGACGCAGGTAGGCAGCGTCGTAGTGGGGTTTAGCAGTGGGTAGAGGAGTCTTAGTCTACCCAGTGCTTTGCCCCTGATGCTCTCCACGTGTGGCCTCCAGGTGAGGTGCCGGTCCAGTGTGACGCCCAGGTACTTCGCAGTACCGTTCCACGGGACCGGGACGCCTCGGACCGAGACTGTGGGCGCGTCGTCCTTGACGTGTCTCGTCGCAATGACGATGGCCTGGGATTTCTCCCCATTGTAGGCCAGGCGCCATTTTTTCGCCCAGTCAGTGAGGGCGTCGGTGGCCGTCTGAAGTTTCCGCTGCAACGCCTCGACGCATCTGCTGCGGCTGTACACGGCCGTGTCGTCCGCATACAGCGCCAGGTTGACGTGGGCTGTGCGCGGTGGGTCGGCCGTGTACAGAGAGTAGAGCGTCGGCCCAACGACCGAGCCTTGAGGTACACCCGCGAGTATACGACGCTCCGTGGAGATTCCACTGTCTGCTCTGACGTGGAACGTTCTGCCCTCGAGGTAGCTCTGTAAGAGCTTCACGTGCGACACCGGGACGCCCAGGTCAAATAGTTTGAACAGGAGGCCCCGATGCCACACGGAGTCGAAGGCACGCGACACGTCGAGCAGGAGAGCGCCGAAATACTCGCGTCGGTCGATGGCACCGAACGCCTCCTCTGTTAGGCGCAGCAGCTGGTGTGTCGTGGCGTGTTGACTCCTGAAGCCAAACTGTTCGTTTGGTAGGAGTTGTTCTGCCTCGATGATCGCCCGCAGGCGGACCAGATACAGGCGTTCGAATATTTTCGAAAGTGCTGGAAGCAGGCTGATTGGCCTGTAGTTTTTCGCCCTTCGAATGTCCTTCCCTGGCTTGGGGAGGGCTACTATTTCAGCATGCTTCCAGCACGACGGGAACTGTTTGCTGAGCAGCACCTGGTTGAAGGTTGACGCGAGGACGTCGGCTGCCGTGTCTGGTAGCTGCTTCAGCATTATGTTCGTTACGTCATCTGGTCCACCTGCTTTTTTAGCATTTAGGTGGCGAAGTTGCAGCTTGACTTCGTCGGCTGAGATAGGCGGAATGGCTTCTTCTACCTCGTCATACTCCGCATCGAGGAAGACGGGGAGGCGTTCTTCTACCATCTGGATGTGGGCGGCGTCTATCGGGTCGTCGACCGGAGTGAAATTCGCGGCGAACGCGTCCGCTAGGGCTTCTGCCTTCGCGTTCGGCTCGCTCACGAATTCGGCTCCCACTTGCAGCGGCGGAATCCGTTGCATACGGCGCAGGTAGCCTTTTACGGCTTTCCACGCCGAGCCGTCATCGATGTTTAGTTGCTCCACCTTGCGCGCCCACTCCTGATTGCGGTGCGTGTCTACATCAGCCTTGATGTGCCGGCACAGTCTATTTAATTCTCGCTTAGTGGCTCGATTTCTTGTCCTCTGCCACTCGCGCTGTAGGCGGTTCTTTTGCGCTATAGCCTCCCGGATGTGTCGTGGCAGAGGGTGTGGCCGGCAGTCGATGTTGGCGTCGTCTCTGACAGGCGTGGCCGCTGCCGCGGCGTCAACTATCGACTGCCTGATGTGTTGAAGTGCTGCGTCTGCTCCGTGTTCCGCCGCGTCCGGTGTGGCCTCAAGGGAATCGGCGACGGCGTTGCGGAACTCGTCCCAGCTGATGTCTCGTATGTCGAGCCCTCTCCGCTGTCTTGGGAGAGCGTCGGCGTCGAGGTCAAATATGACCGGTACGTGGTCGGAGGACATCTTTGGCCGCGTACCGGCCGTGACGTGCAGGCGAGCGCCCTTGATGATCAAGATATCCAGGATATCCGGGTGGCCCCGGTTCCGTGGATATATTGTCGGTTCGTGAGGACCGATGACGACAGCTTCGTGGCGTTCCGCGACATGGAGTAAGCGCCGCCCGCTTGTGTTGGTCGTCCTGCTGTTCCAGACCGCATGCTTCGCGTTGAAGTCTCCCCCCAGTATGATTTTTCCGGGGAGAGCCAGCAACTTGTTGCAGTCTCCCGGTAGGAGCGCTCCTCTAGGCGGTCTGTAGACAGCGACGAACGTTATGGCGCCGTGTGCCGTCTCCACTGATACGGCAGTCGCTTCTGTCTTCGCCAGTTCCGGTATTTGGACGCGGTGGTGTCGTAGCGTCCTCCGTACATATACCGCTGTGCCGCCTCCGTGTGTTTGCCTGTCGTCCCTGTAGCATTCGTAGTTCGCTACGCCGACTCGGACGCCAGGCTTAAGCCACGTTTCGGTGACGAGACATACGTCGATGTTTTCGTCCCGTATAAGCTGCCGGAATTCGCCTGCCTGCTTAAGGAGTCCCTCGGCGTTGAAGACGCAGGCTGTTAAACTCCTTAGCGCTTCAGGCATGATGGCTGCATGGCTGGATGGCGGATGCAACTTTCTGCACCACGGCCAGGAGCTCAGTCATCTGCTGCATCATTGTTTCCATGCAGCTGAGCATCCGTTCCACGCGGGCTTCATTGGCAGCGTTGCCGCCGACAACATGGCGCGCGTTGGTCTCCATTTGTCCGCCATCTTGTCGGGCGCCGACAGTATGGCGGGGCGCCGTGGGACGCCGCCATCTTGGCTCCGGGAAGTCCTTCGGGCTCGCAAGGTCAGGCGCGGCTGTCGGTGGTTGGTCCGCTGCGTGTGCCGGCGGGGCCGGGAAGGCTCGCGCTGATTGGCCCGCGGCGCGTTGGGTCGCTGCAGGGAGGGGAGCCTGGCGCTGCAGGGGTGCAGCGGCCGGGACTACCTGCCTGCGCGGCAGCGCTGTGGGCGGGGCAGCGGCGCTTTGTCCTGCAGATGGGCCAGCTGCCGGCTGGGCTCCGGTAGGCGGAGTCTGTCCGCCATTTCTCGTCGATGCGTGCGGAGCGGGGGCTCCATTTTGTGGCGCCGCATTGTCTGCGACTTGGCGCGCTTTTTCGGTCGTTGCCCTGCCTCGGCGGCCGCCTCTCCTGTTGTTCCGCTTCTTCCGGGGCTGGGTACTGCGTTGGCGGGAACTCTGCCTTTGTGTTCCCTTGTCTTCGTTCCCGCGCGCGCGATCAGCGAAGTCGAGGAGCACTGGGCAGCCACGGTAACTTGCCACGTGTTTGCCTTGGCAGAGCTTGCAAGTCGGGATGAAATCTTTGTGTGGCACCCCTTTAAGCGCGCACGACTCAGTTGAGTGTTGCTCGCCGCACTTCACGCAGTAGTCTGGCATTGCACAGTACTTACTGACGTGACCAGGTTCAAGGCAGCGGTAACATTGTGCGTAGGCCGCCTTGTTTCGCAGTTCTTCAGCTTTCACTTCCACATTGCCTATTTTTGTGAGGCTGAAGAGCTGCCTGTTATGAGTTGTATTGCTGGCTATTACCAGCATAAGTGGGCCACGCCTGCGTGTGCGAAAAGGACGCATTCTTACGACCTCTTCGACCACGAATCCCATGTTCTCCAGGTCCTCCTTTACTTCTGAAGGCAGGATTGTGCGTGGCAAGTGCCGAAATACTACTTTGAGCGGCTTTGTTCTTAAGGGGCTGAACGTATAGTGCGACCACTTTTTGTCCTGCACCAGCTGAGACACTTTTTGATATTCTTCAGATGTTTTGGTGCATATTTTGAAAAGTTCGTCACCAGTCACGCGCACTGTATAGTTGTCTTTTCCAATGCAGAGGCTGATAGCGTTTTGCAGCTCTCTAAAATGCTCGTCAAATTTTATGACAATTGGTGGCGGCTTGCGACGCTGTTGCGCCTTGGGGATTTCAATGTCCTCCTCCTCCGCATCACTAAGGGCGCCAAAGCTGTTACTCACGTTTACAGGTGTGGTGTCCTTTGTGAGCACAGCCTTTGCAGTTTTTCTCGCGGTGGTGAAGCCGTCTTTGTCGGTCGTGTTGGTGCGGCCGCGCCTGCGGTTCTGCTTGGAGGGGAGCGGTGGAGTGTTGCTTTCCCTCCTGTATTTGTTGACTGACGGTATGTCGCCAGTCAGGCCGCGTTTCCTTGAGGTAGGCTGCTTTTGCTGCGGTGCGTCGTGCTCCATGGCGTCCTCCTCCTCGTCGCTATCCGGAAGTGGAGTAGCCAGAGCGTGGGGTAGCATCCCCACAAGCAGCTGAAGGGCTGCGTCAGAGTCACTTGGTGTGGATGTAACACCTGGATGCGACGTATCCACAGATGTCGGCGTCACGGTCGCGGTAGCACACGGCACTGCGGTAACGGCACTATCACTAAATGACGCGGACACACCGGAAATTTCGCATAAACTAGTGTCGCTCCTTAGGGGAGGAGTACTATCGGCGGTACACGATTGTGCCACCGACGTACTCGACTCTACCCTTGCGTGCAGGGACGCGACCCTGTCCGCGGGAGTCGGCACTGTCGCTTCAGCTTGCGGCGTGGCGGAGCGCTCGGCGCGTACGTCCGTCTCGCACGGCATCGCTGACTCGAGTGGGGAGCAGAGAATCACAAGGCCCAGCCAGTGTCGCGGGCGGGCGCGGACGGCCGAGAGAGCGGCCGCCACTCTGCGCGCCGCCGCGCCGCGCCTCCCGCGCTTGCTACCGCCCAACGTCCGACAGCCTGTGCGGAGCAGCCCCAAACCTGCGCCACAACCGCCCGCGCCTTTCAAACCACCGAGGATGGGGCTACACACAGCCACACCACAGTCGCCAACCAGTCGCCACGGCAGCGCCGCAAACCACGGCCAAACTGCAGCTACCGCGCGCTACAGCCTGGGTCGGCCCGCCGAGAATCGCCGCCCCCGCCCAAATGCCGCCCCCACAGCCCCAGCCGACGACCCGCCACAATGGCCAAACCTTCGGCAAAACTCCCACACCGTCGCCGCGGCAGCCCGGCCAGCGCGGCCGGCGCCACAGCCACACAAGCCGAGGCGTGCGGCGATGACGGCCGTGCAAACGCGCCTCCGCCGCCCCATCGCCTTCCGTCGCCCTCCCGCCGTTTCCCGATCGGCCCGCAGCCGTCGGGCCACATCGCGCGCCGTCCTCCTCCTCTCGCCCGCCAACATTCACAGCCGTTTCTCAACAATTGCCCGCCGCAAACGGACGCCGCCTGCGCAACAGGCGCCGCCGCCCCTCGCCGCTTCCGACCCAACCCCTCGACCGAGGCAAACCGCAATCCGAATCTACAGACCAACCCAATCTGCCGTCAAGCACACACGACAGCCGACCTTACACGTTACGCGTTACACATTACGTTTACACGTCTACGTTAGGTTAGGTTAGGTGGACGTGGGTTAGGTTAAGCGTCAAACTTAGGTTAAGCATTCAAACACGTCAGGCGTCAGAGGTTAGGTTAGGTTAGGTTAGGTTAGGTTAGGTTAGGTTAGGTTAGGTTACACGTTAGGTTAAGGGGTCAGTGCTAGGTTAAGAAGCGTCAAACGTAGGTTAAAAAAAAGCGTTCGAACGTGAGGCGTGAGCCGGACAGCTTACCTTACGTAGACGTTAGGGGCTCACAGGCTGAGCTCACCTCGCCACACCACAGGTTAGGTTCGGTTCGGTTCGGTTCGGTTCGCTCGGCTCAGCGTAAAGCGCCGAGGTCAGGGTTACGTTCGTTCACCTTCGGGCGCCACACTTTCGGTTGAAAGGTCGCGACGGGACGACGTCGGCAGGCACGCCGCAAACGAACAAAAACGTACAGACGACGTCGGAAACCGCCGACAGACGGGGGAGCAGCACGACCACGACCACGACCAGACACCGAGCGCGAACGAGACACACGCGAACCACCCCCACCGGCCAAAGGGCACCACACAACAACCCAGAGCACCACGTGTCGACACCAGAGCAACCCGCCGCTCACGCGACATGGCTGGCACCGAAGGGCAACCGCCCGCAACTGCGCTTTCCGCGCCGGCCCGGATGCACGTCGTGCTACAACAACACCACTACCGTACACAGCCGCTGTTCACAACATCACTATCAATGGCGCGCCCGCGGCTCGCCGCCGTCGCAGTCGCAGCCCCAACGCCAGCACTTTTGCACCACCATTCACACGCACCGCAACACAGCTCGCCGACACAGCCGAACAAAACAAACACCACACAACAACAGCAACAACGCCGCCGCCTCTACTTGTGCCGGCGACCCACCCCGCCGATGGCGCACCTTTCGCCAGCCGGCAATCGACACACACGCACCCACCCACCGGGGCCCAGTGCAAAAAAAAAAAAAAAAAAAAAAAAAAAAAAACCACAAAAAAACCAAACAACACAAACGACACGGGAAGCGCACACCGCCACTTCGCGCGCACGCCACCAACCAGTCGTCGTCTCAAAATAACAAACACAAACAAAATAAACTAACAACTAGGGCAACACAAAACAAAAACGCCTCGCACGAACCGCCCACAAAAAGGACAAGCACACGCACAGCCTCTGCTGACGACCACGACGCAGCGGCACGCTGCTCCTGTCCCGCGCCCCGCGCCCCACTCGATTCACAACTCACGCGACACCGTCAACGACGGGCTCGCTTCCCGCAACCTACCACCTTTCCGCCACGACGCACAGCCCCAGCCCCAGCCCCAGCCCCACCCGACGACGCCCGTGGCAACGACTGCACTTTCACCACCGCCTCCCCCTTCCCCCCCAAAACACACACACACACACACACACACACACACACACAGCCAGCCAAAAACGCACTCGCGACCCACACATGCACGTGCATCGGCACACGCCAACCAGTCAACGTCGACAACCACACGCAAGGCTCGAAACGAAACCGGCGTCCTTCCACGTTGCCATCAAGCTACGCGACACAAGACACAAGGAACCAACACAACAGCCGGCCCCACTAATTCCCACTCTCACGCCGCAAAAAGCACACCGAAACCGCCAAACGCACGCACATTCCCCTTCGCACTGACACCACCGACCGGCTCGCTACCACACACCTCTTGGCAGCCGTTTCACGCCAATTCGCCACACCGCCCACACAGTCGACAAGCGCCCGCCCTGTACGGCACACGCAACGACGCAGCGCAGCAAAGGGCGCCCGCAACACATACCTCTCCGCCGCCCGACGCGCCAACCGCCACACCACACCGCCAGCCACTCGCAAATTGTGCACTGCCACCAGCCACACGTCCAACACGCCGCGCCGCCTCCGGCCACCCGCCAGGGGGCGCTCACGTCCGCGACAACAGCGCGGCCCGCCGGGCCGGGCCGAACCGAACCGAGCCGCCGCTGCTCTGCACTCGGCACGGCCACACCCTGCTGCAGACCGGGCTCGTCCCTCTGTACGCGTCTGCCTGCGCATCAACACAACACGACCTTTTTTTTTTTTTTTTTTTTTTTTTTTTCTCTCTCTCTACCGCCATCCCTCCTTCTCGCGTTTTACTCGTTGTTGCAGCAGCGGCGCACACCTACACATCCACAGCCCCAGCCGAGCCGGCCTCACCTCAGGGCCCGCCGCCAGCGTCTCCTCCTCGGGCACAGGTGCGGTGCTGTGGCCGCCCATCCAACCGCATTGCTGGCCGTCCAGCCACCAGGCGTTCCCACTGCCGCGAGCCACGCCGCGCACCGACCCTGCTGCAGAAAACGAAGCATAGCCAGAGACCGACCGATACACAAAGCAAGCCGTCGCCTCGCCTCTTGTCCTTCCTGCCTTCCTTCCGCCCCCGCCCTTCTCACACCACCGCCTCTCCACTTTCGCCCCCCCCCTCCTTTTTTTTTTTTTTTGTTTTCTTCTTTCTTTCTTTCTTTCTTTCTTTCTTTCTTTCTTTCTTTGGCCCTCTCTCCTTCCCGCCATGGCGGTTACGGCACCGCCTGCAGCGGCAGATTTTTTGCGCCCACACGCCTACTCCTACCACCATTAACCTTGCCCTGCCCTGCCCTGCCCATCAACGTCGCAGTCGAACCGACGCTTGCCAACACACTGCCCACGTTCCTTTCTCTTTTCGGCCTACGCCCATTACGCGCCGCCGCCACAGCACCTTCCCTTCCCACAACACACCGACGTCATCACACGCACCCAAAACAGGGGCCACGACCGTGTTCCTCGCCCACTCCCATCCCGCACGGTACGCACATTCCCAACTACTACCGCGCACCCTCCCTTTCCAATCTGTGTGTCTCTGTGTCTGTGTCCTGTCCGCGCGTGACGCCTCTCAACATCCGCCGTCCCCCGTCCCGTTTTCGCCCCCATGCCGTCGTCGCGCCGCCTCCTCCCCGTCCACCGCCGCCCCTGTCCGCCCCGCACCACACCATACACCGCTGCTTGTCCCGGCCGTTGCCACCAAAGGCGCCGACCGCAAACGCGCCACGCCGCAGCCCCCGTGCGTCTCGCGCTCGCTTGCATCTCCGTGCCGACGCTGCCTCTCTTCCCACTCGCACTCGACCTCGACAACACAGTCTTTGGCTCCGCCACTGCGTGTTCCGGTGGTACGCACGCTGCAACACGTATGTATTCATTACCAGAGCGATGGCGAGGCATGACAGCATCTCTGTCTGACCAGAGAGTTCTTTATCGCTGCTAGTCGGCGCTTGGACCGCGCCAGACGACAGTAGTGGCACGCACCGGGTCGCCAGGAACAGTTGTTATATATATTGTAGCGCGAGTCGGGAGAGGTAGTAGTCGGTCGACAGTAGTAGCGGGTGGACGGTTGTACTGAGCGGGCGTCGGCGGCGTGCTCTGCTCGTCTCGCGACTCTGGTCACGGTTCGGGACGATGTATAGTATATTGTGTTATAATCAAAAGGTGGTGTGACGCTGCATTGCGCAAATCTGATAACGTATGTTCATTGTACTTATTTTGTTCAACAACAAAAGCCCCACTATTACTTTTTTTCTAAAGTAACTTTTGTCTCTTAACGAAAAACATTCACTTTTTAAAGACTACTTCCTATGGCATTTCCCTCCAAGGAGTGCAATTAATTACCAGCCAGCACTCATTCATTGCACACAGCTGTGTAAGGGGTATCTACAATTGAGGAGCGGATATAAATGCAATTTTTTGTTTTTTTTTTTGTGTGTGTGTTGTAACCTCCCAGCAAAATTTAAAATAATGGACAATGTTATTTACGGATGCTAATGGACATTGGCGCTAATTGTAACCTCGCCCACAATGAGAGGTATTGAAAATGGCAACAACAATGTGAAATTCGCAATCTGACTCAAATATAAAGTCTTCACACAACATTTAAAAAAGTCCGTTCAGTGACAAGAAACTTCAATTAAACCGAAATATCGGTCTTTGGCCCTGTGCAAAACAATCAGAATTAAAGTCTTACCTCCGAATAAATGGACGTCACATTTCTGCTCTGGTTGTTGCGCAGCGCTTGGAGGAACTGCATTGCAAATAATAATATTCTCTTTTTTTGTGATTTTAGTGACATTTTTCTTCAAAGAAGTGGAATGAAATGTGAAGTGCAACGAACTCTTTAGTTCAATAAAAAATTAAATGTTTGAAAAATGCTTTTGAAATAAAAATTATTATTGGGGAACTTGTTGGAGAATAATTACAATTTTTCATTATCTAATGATTATATTAATTAAACAGTATACCTTATTCACCATCTTGACCAGTGTTGCCGACCGCCTACATCACACAACCGCACTCGGCTGCTACTACTGACCGACCGCTCTGCATGACGACTATTAGCGTACTGAACGCGACGACTACTGACAGAGTACAGCCCTCAACTACACAGAGCTACGGACTCGCAACGACTACTGACAGACTGACTGACTGAGAACCGCTCGCAACACTCGCGCAGTCCAGCGCAAACTCTCTGGTCACAGATGCTACAATGTCTCGCCATCGCTACTATGTTACATACGTGTTTCAGTGTCTTTTTCATTGGGGTAACGATCTTTGGCTCTTTTTATTCTGAATACAGGGCCAAAGGTCAACGCTGCTGCCCTTATACAATTTATCAGGTTTCGTTATGTCTGTTGCAATGTTACATACGGTTCACTCTTTCATTAATATTATCGTTGGGTTTGTTTTGTAGGGACGTTAACATTCTGGCACATTTTTATTATCATCGGACTCTCTGCTATTTGTGCAGGGAGGTTATACCTGGGTCCATTTCCATTTCCATTTCCATTTTAATATTGATAGACTTTTTGTTTTCTTTTTTGTTTCTTGTTGTTTTTCCTTCTTTTTTTTTTTTTTTTTTTTTTTTTCCCGCTCTCACCACCACCGCCGCATCACGCCTTCCGTTTTCTTCGTTTCTTTTCTGTTCTTCAACTGCTTCAACATCACCGCGCCCCATTTCCACACCACAGCCATCAGCCTCCAAGACGGGCGGGCGCAGTGTGCCATTTCCGGCGCACAAGCACACCCGTGCGGTACTCTCCTCGCCCCCACGCCACCAACAACACAGCGACCACGCGGCTTTCAGGCATGGCACGGCACGGCACCGGCGAAATGCGCCGCCCCCGCCCCTCCGCGCATCCGTCCGTCTCGCCACGTTCACTGACAGCCGCGTCTGCGGCTACACCACGACAACCACAACACAACACCGCTCCCCTCCCTGGCAACTCACATTGTTTTTCTCCTCCTCTTTTGCACAAACCACAACGCCGAGCACAGGCGCAAGCCACCCACACCGCGCCCCTCCCCGTCCCGTCTTTGGCCGCCGCTCCTCGTTTCCTCGTTTGCCCCCTCCCATCTCCCGAAATGCCATGCCAGCAGCGTTACGCATGCCCCTCCCCTGTCCACACAACACTACCGCCTAACGAACAGCCTTTTCCGGGCCACATCCAGGGCACGCCCACCTCCAAACACTGCCAATTCACGGACGCACACACACACACACACACACACACACACACACTCACTTTCTCGACACCTTTCTGTACGGAGGGTGCGTCATCTCGACCGTGACAGAGTGACGGCAACTATCGACGATCCATTTCCCCCCCACTGGTAAAACATGTCCACTAACACCTACATACATCATTCAAGTACACAGACAATAGCATTACACACAATGGGAGGGCACACGAACATGGACGGCACGGCACTGTCATACACTCTTCCTCAGAACCATATCAACAAACGTTACGTACATCCGGGAAAGCGAAAGCGAACGCGAAAGCGAAAGCAAAAGCAAAGGCAAAGCCCAATGCAGCCGTCAAAGGTAACGTTCACCACGGCAGACACTTGCAGCCGCGCCGCCGTTAAACGCATTTCAGTGCGGCTCCAATACGCCTCCGACACGGGAACGTTCCGTTGCTCTACGAATGCGTTTCTCCCCTTTTTCCCTTCCTCTCTCTTTTGCCCCCCCTCCTTGCACTCTTGCCTCATTCCTCACGTTCTGCCCAGACATTCGACCGATCAAAGTCAACCTTTCGTTACCGTTCTCAGCGCGACGGTGTACAACAGTATGACGGGTGTGCCCAAGACTTCGGTTCAGTTGCGTGACGCCGGTCTATCGCGCCGATCGACAGTTACTCAGGGGGCGACGGATCGGACCACGTCACCGACACACAAAACACTTTCAAACAAACAAATACATACCGGATGGACACAGACAAACACGTGTACAGACATTCGCCAAACAAACGACCGCCGCCGCCGCCGTCGTCGTCTAGCGTGCATCTTGAATGACGACATCGGTGTGCGTGCGTCGTACGCAATCAGTCAGACACGGCTATCAAACATCAGAGTCGAATGGTACATCATCGTGCGTGTCGCCGTACACGTACAGTACAATACAACAACAATGCGTCTTAATGGCACGTTCATTTCAACGTCACTCACACACCTCCACGCTGCAGTTACGTCGCACCATTGTCAAACTCGGCGTACAGCAAAGGGAATAGTGGGCGGCAAAAAAAAACCAAACAAAAACATTTCACATTTCACCCTCGCCATGTATGATGTGCAAAAAAACAAACCCGCAAACGGCCGTCGTTACGGTGACACAAAAGTCGCCGATCACACTGTCCCCCCTCGCAGACGGGTAACACACACACACACACACACACACACACACACACACACACACACACCAACAACACCAATGGGTCAAAAACCACGCCAACGAGGCGTGCCACCATTCCACGCCACGGCGACCAACCTCGTGGCCGTACCCCGCGCAACACGCTTTGACGCGCCCCCCCACCCACAATCAAAATGCACACATACATCACAGCCGTCCACACAAACAACAACAACAATTCCGCCCTTCCCGCAAAAGGCAAGTTGGTGGCCCTGAAAAGGGCCGTTTTGCCGCTCTCGCAACGGAGGAGCCTTCTCCATCCTTCCTTCCATTCCAGAGCCACCTCCTTACTTGGAGCTCGTGTACTTGGTCACCGCCTTCGTGCCCTCGCTCACGGCGTGCTTGGCCAGCTCGCCAGGCAGCAACAGCCGCACAGCGGTCTGGATCTCGCGGGACGTGATGGTCGAGCGCTTGTTGTAGTGCGCCAGGCGAGAAGCCTCGGCCGCAATGCGCTCGAAAATGTCGTTCACGAAGCTGTTCATGATGCTCATCGCCTTCGACGAGATGCCCGTGTCAGGGTGCACCTGCTTCAGCACCTTGTAGATGTAGATGGCATAGCTCTCCTTCCTCTTGCGCTTCTTCTTCTTGTCGCCCTTCGAAATGTTCTTCTGCGCCTTGCCAGCCTTCTTGGCGGCCTTCCCGCTAGTCTTGGGCGGCATCTCGAACCAACGTACGGCAGCAGCAACACCAGTAGCAAGCGCTCCGCTCTAGTCAGCGTCTCCCCACACAGTGGCACCCGCCGCCAGCCGCCGCCGCACCTTTACCAGCTCGCCCTGTTGCGGCCGCCGACCAATGGGGCGCGCGCGCAACCGGCCGCCGCACCCGAGCCCATAAAGCACCCCCACCCCGGCTGCGCCGGCACGCACTCCTGTGCTTGACTCGCTGCGACGCGGACTCTGTGCTGCTAGCCTCGAGCCTCGAGAACACAAAGAGCGAACAAAGGAAGCGGGAAATGCCTTCCACTGATGTGTAAGCGCACTCCCATCCTGAGTTCACTCCAAGATATAAAAGCAAATTGTCGTGTCTCCCATCACAGCTAGGCGAGATGTTCTGGAAAGCTGGAACGTAGGGAAACTGATAGTCAGGGATTGTCGCAAGTCAGGGCCCTGTCCGCGGACAGACCAGCCCGCGCTTGCAGCGCAAAGGCCAGAATAATAGGGTGAGTTTCACATTACACACATTACACCACACAGAAAAACTACTGCCATAACACAGCAACACGCGGAAGGACGACATGTCGTCCCACGCGACTACCAGCGCGTGCGAAAGCTCGCGCATAATCATTGCGGGTGACAACACTGCACCGACGATGACGACCGCGAACCCAAATCCGACCGCGAACCCAAATCCGACCCTGCCACTGACACCGGACCAAGAGTTGATGCCACCACCGAATCACGACCCAGCACCCGCCCACGCATCGGACAAAATACTGTCTGACGCAACGGATGACGAAAGTCAACAAACTGGAGACCGCAAACGGACTAGGAAGACGAGCACTAACCCAAAGTCAAGACCCAAAAAACCTGGGGACTCAAAACCGAAGCAGACAAAAGCGCCACAAACAACAAATAAGGAGTCACCGATCGACAAACCCCAGCTACAGGACAACCCACCACTCCATCAGAGCACACAAGAAACGACAGAAACACACAAAAAAACTGGGGAACAAGATGATGACGACGGGGAATGGGAGACAATAACCAGCAAGCGTACACGACGTAACACGGCAGACAAAACGGACACTCAAGAACAACCAGTAATTCAAACCAGAGAAGAAATCAAACTAAAAGTTGAAAATCTCAACTCAGACGAAACGCAAAAAACACTCTACGAACAACTAAAGAGATACAATGTACTCCAACATATTACAACCATGGAAGTACACAGAAACCAGACAGCGCTCATAACAAGCCAACACCCTGACATAGAAACCATAATCCACAAAACCATCTGTACCCAATACCGACCAGAGGCAAAAGTCAGCAGAATTAGCAAACCCTTCCGTCAAACACAACAAAAACACTTTAACGAACCACTGCTCAGTGTAGTCATCACAAAAGTCGAGTACGAAATAACAGAAAAAGACATTGAGGAAGAGCTAACGAACTTAGGACTGCAATACACAAAAGTGAAAAGGATCATGTCCAGGGAATATGGAAAACCCATACAAAAAATGCGGGTAATCACCAGAAGTAAAGACACAATCGACAGCCTGTTAAAGAACCATTTCAAACTATTCTGCAAGTTCCACCCAGTTGAAGAATCGCACATACCACCACCACAGCCTGCACAATGCGCCAAATGTCACACATTTGAACACACCACAGAAAATTGCAAAAGCAAAATCCGATGCAATAGGTGCGGAGGCCCACACGTAATCGCGGCATGCCAACAAGAACCTGGCAAACCAATTTGCGTAAACTGCTCAGGTGAACACCTATCAACAGACGTCAAATGCCCCAAGCGCCCAAAGGCGCCGACATCAATCGAAGCGACGGCTAAAATTATATGCACCGACGAACCCGTGCACATAAAAACAACTGGCAACAAATGCGATGAACCACAAGCGGTAGCATGCGAAGACTTCCTCAGGGCAACAACACTCGCCCTAATGAACATACTTCCAGACAGAAAAAACCTGGTCCTGAGCGCTATGAGGGAGGTCTCCAAAACCTTCTTTAAACGCGAAATAAACGTCACACAGGCATGGAACAAGGTCCACTTCAGCATCTCACCAGTCAGCGACAACAAAAAAGCGCAGGGGGAGAGAAACAACCACACAAATAATCAATCACCTTCGCAGACATGATCAAGAACAGTGCGAAACTCGGCTTCGTTAATGCCAATGGTTTTAACACGAAGAAACCGCTCATTGAGCGGCTCATAAGGGGCGAAAATGTGCAAATACTAGGTATCACAGAAACCAGGGCAGGACAGGCACCCATCAGCATATCAAACCACACATGCTACCGCAAGGATTCCATAACAGAAGCCAGACACAGGGGATGGGCCCACGGGGGAGTAGCACTGTTACATCACAAAAAAATACCAGCAGTACAGATACAGCTCCCACAATGCTACGACGACCAACAAATCATTGTAATTAAAGTAGCGACCAGACATATAAAAACAGTACACGTAGCCATACTTTATGTGCCGCCAACCGAGGAACTATCGAAAAACTTAATACAACACATAACCACATTGGGGCCAAGCATCATATTCGGAGACTTCAACGCCAGATCCGTCAACTTTGGAGACCATAGGACTAACAGAAATGGAACAATACTGGAGGAACTACTACAGGAGAACGAACACATCATAAAGTTACCCAATGAAGAGCCAACATTCATAAACCACACGGGAACCTCAATACCAGACCATGTACTCATCACAACCAACATAGCGCGGCACATAGGGGATATAACAATAGGAGAAAGCATCGGCAGCGACCATCTACCACTACTCATGAAAACAACGCTACTTTACCCCGAAACAACGAAACCAGAGAAAAAGACATTTAAAGACAGAAAAAATATAGATGCAGAAAAATACGTCCAACACATAACGCAAAACCTTACAATAACCGACGCGGACATAACGACGGAGAACGACATGGAAACACTTAACGAACACATAACAAGCACAATCAATGAAGCCATAGAAATTAGTGCACCAACAAGGACCATAATAGAGGGGAGACCTAAGATTCCGGCAACCATCCTGACACTAATTAAACAAAAAAGGCAGGTCTATGCCCAATACAAGAGGACTGGGGACCCAACTGTAAAAAATCAGTGGAACAGGTTAAATGGACAAGTCAGGCACCTACTCAGGGAGTACAGAGCCAAAACTCTGAATGAAAAAATACAAAAACTTGATCCAAAAGATCCAGCAGACTTTTGGCGTAAATTCAAAAGAATTACAGAACAAAAACAAGGCGAAGAAACACCACTAATCGTTAACGGTGAAATAACGACATCTGAAAGAGACAAAGCCCAAGCATTCATGGAAACACTAAAAGAAGTTTACACACACCCGCTAGACGCCAGGTTCGACGACAAACAACAAAGAACAATAGAGATGGAAACCACCAAACACCTGGAAGAAACGTATCACAACATATACGACGAAGACCAAATGGCACTTCTAACAGATATCACGACAACAGAAATCAGACAGGCAATAGCCAGCGGAAAAGTCACGGCACCAGGCGCGGACGGCATCACTCGCAGGCACCTGAGACTAATACCAGCAGACATAATAACACCAGCACTACAGAAACTCTACAACGCAGCACTAAATCTACATAAAACACCACAGCAGTGGAAAAATGCTGAGATTAGGATGCTACCGAAACCCAACAAACCAAAACACGACGCCAGGTCATACAGACCCATTGCCCTACTACCGGTTATCGCCAAAACATTCGAAACTATTCTAACAGAAAGACTACAAAAATTCGCGGACAACAAAAATATACTACCTGACGAACAAGCAGGCTTCCGAAAAAACAGAAGCACAATAGACCCGATCTTAAGAATGATCAGTAGTAGCGTTGAGGCAATAAACAGCGGAAACGCGGCAGCAACGCTCCTACTGGACATTGAAAGGGCCTTTGATAAAGTATGGCATATGGGTCTGATTAACAAGCTCATCAAATACAGAATCCCAATCGAGACAATAAAGCTCATACAAAACATAATAACGGAGCGGTACATCCGAATTAAAGTAGGGAGCGAACTGTCCGAGAGATTCCAACCAAAGGCAGGCGTACCCCAAGGAGCCATAATATCGCCACTGCTCTATAACTTATACACAGCTGACATCCCAATTCCAGTAGGACTAAACGAGGAAATAGCCCTCTACGCCGATGATACAGCTTTCTGGTGTCAGGCGGCTACTACAGAATTAATAGCCTCAAAAACAAATAGATACATCCAGGCGCTAGAAGAATGGATGTCGGTCTGGAGAATCCGCCCCAACCCTACTAAATCACAACTACTGATAATAAGGCATAGAAACCTAACACAAGATAATAAACAAGACCCAAAGAACGCCCAAATAGCACTATGGGGACAGAAACTTGAACCAACAAAGACAGCGAAATACCTTGGACTTGAAATTGACAATCTGCTTAACTGGGAGAGGAACACCACGCAAAAAATAGGAATAGCAAACGCAAAACTAACTAGGATCCGACTACTTCAACACCGAAATGGAGGAGCCTCTACACCTGTGGCACTACACATATACAAAATGTACGTACGACCAATCATAGAATATGGTGCGATAGCCTGGTGCGGAACAACAACCCAGTGCAACAAGATAATGTCCGCAGATAGAAGAATGCTGAGGACAATCGGCAAAATCCCATATGAACGGACAGCCACGCTACACACCACTCTTGGGATTGACCCAATGGAAAACCGACTCCTAAAACAAATTGCCACATACGGAAACAATAGGTTACAAACAAATGAAAATATAAAACAGCTCATACAGAGAACTCCGTATCACCTAAACATACCTAGATTTAAATACCCGTATCCGCCACTCATAATAGCAATAGCGACAGAAAAAATCCATCCAGGGAAACACCCAGACATCAGGACCATCACAGAAGACAAGGAATTACCACATCACCTACAAACACAATAAAATACAAAAAAAAAAAAAAAAAAAAAAAAAAAAAAAAAAAAAAAAAAAAGACACAAGAACAAGGAACCCAACCCAACTCCAGCTGAGGTTTTAGGGGGTTTCCCTCAGCCGTAAGGTAAATACCGGAGTTGCGTATATCCCCCTGCACAAAAAGTGCAAAATGACAATAATATCAAAAAGAAAAGAACAAAAAATTCAGAAACCAAACCAAAAACAAAGAAAGATCCTATACCCTATGAAGCAAAATAAATGGTACCACCACAGAAAAACGTAAGAATATGCTAAGGCTCCAAAGCGGCAATAAGCCCTCCATGAGCCCGCCCCACCCTTCCGGTGGAGGAATGAAAGTTAAAAAAAAAAAAAAAAAAAAAAAAAAAAAAAAAAAAAAAAAACTCCGCTGCTCGACTCGCTGCCGCTCGCACCGGTCGTTTTTGTTTCCGTTTCGTGTGCACCGTCGCTAGCCCATCGCCATGTCCGGACGCGGAAAGGGAGGCAAAGTCAAGGGCAAGTCAAAGTCCCGCTCAAGCAGGGCTGGGCTCCAGTTCCCGGTCGGCAGAATCCACCGCCTCCTGCGCAAGGGAAACTACGCAGAGCGCGTCGGCGCCGGGGCGCCCGTCTACCTCGCCGCCGTCATGGAGTACCTCGCGGCTGAGGTGCTCGAGCTGGCCGGAAACGCGGCCCGCGACAACAAGAAGACGCGCATCATCCCGCGCCACCTGCAGCTTGCCATCCGCAACGACGAGGAGCTCAACAAGCTCCTGTCGGGCGTCACCATCGCACAGGGTGGTGTCCTGCCCAACATCCAGGCCGTCCTGCTGCCAAAGAAGACCGAGAAGAAGGCCTAAAGGAGGCCAGGCAATCGCAGCGCCGCGTGCTCCCCTGCACGCAACGCGCTTTGCCGGCTCGGCTCGGCCCACAACAATCGGCCCTTTTCAGGGCCACCACACAAACCTACGTCCAAAGCAAAATTTCAGTCGTCCTCGCCGCACCTTGTTTTGTTTTAACTTTGCACTGTCACAGCACAGCCGCCGCCGGCGCACGTCCGCCATCTTGTCGTCCACACAGCCCGTGTGGCCCAACACACACACACACATTTTGCACGGTCGCAGTCGCCTTCCAAACCGACAACGGCAGCAATAATGACCATTGTTAAAGGGAGGCGTGTCGACACACCGCCCTCCACTCCCGCGCGCAACGGCCGTCGACACGAACGAAACAGCTGATCCGGCCGCCTTGCCTCGGAAACCCCAACGCCGCCGCAAACAAACACACAGAGCCAAACCACGCAAGCAAATAATCACCGCCTCTCGCACAACAACACACAGCCCGCCATCTCCGTCGCGATCGATACAACGACACACAAACGAAGCAGCTCCACACACAGCCAGCCACATGACACGTTTCCTTTCCTTCTCCCCTCCCAGTCACATCACGTCGCTCAAACACGGAAACAAACAAACAAACAACACAGCGCACACACGCAGCAACAACACAGACTCTTTCGCACTTTTCAACTTCCGAACAGTGTGGTGGCCCTGAAAAGGGCCGTTTTCTAGTCTCTCCCACCCACAAGCACGGCCGCGGGAAGGCCAGCGCCCGCTGCGACGCAGCCTAACCGCCGAAACCGTACAGGGTGCGCCCCTGCCTCTTCAGGGCGTACACCACGTCCATGGCCGTCACAGTCTTGCGCTTGGCGTGCTCAGTGTACGTCACCGCGTCGCGGATCACGTTCTCCAGGAACACCTTCAGCACCCCGCGGGTCTCCTCGTAGATCAGACCAGAGATGCGCTTCACGCCGCCCCTGCGAGCCAGGCGGCGGATGGCGGGCTTCGTGATGCCCTGGATGTTGTCGCGCAACACCTTGCGGTGCCGCTTGGCGCCACCCTTGCCGAGCCCCTTTCCTCCCTTGCCGCGGCCTGTCATCCTTCCTTCCTCGGGCAAAGCAAAACGTGCACAAACAGCAGCTGCAGCGGCTGGCGAGTCGGCTACGGTCTGCGCCCAGCGCGCCCGCCGCCCCCCTATATAGACTCTGGCCCGCCCTCCCCCCACCACGCGCAACCGAGGGCATATAAGCGCAGCACGGAGGCGCGCGGGCCCGTTGTCAAGGCAGCACCGGACGCCGCGCCGCACCTAACCTCCACGCACGCCGCTCCGCTACCGCTACCGCTACCGCTACCGCCATGGCCCGCACAAAGCAAACGGCCCGCAAGTCCACCGGCGGAAAGGCGCCGCGCAAACAGCTCGCCACCAAGGCGGCGAGGAAGAGCGCGCCCGCCACCGGAGGCGTCAAGAAGCCCCACCGCTACAGGCCGGGCACCGTCGCCCTGCGAGAAATCAGGCGCTACCAGAAGAGCACAGAGCTGCTCATCCGCAAGCTGCCATTCCAGCGCCTAGTGCGCGAGATCGCCCAGGACTTCAAGACCGACCTGCGCTTCCAGAGCTCCGCAGTCATGGCCCTGCAGGAGGCCAGCGAGGCCTACCTCGTCGGCCTCTTCGAAGACACCAACCTGTGCGCAATCCACGCCAAGCGCGTCACCATCATGCCCAAGGACATCCAGCTCGCGCGCCGCATCCGCGGCGAGCGCGCCTAAACCGCGCCGCGGCACCGCACCGCACAAACAAAAAACGGCCCTTTTCAGGGCCACTAACATCTCTCCGTCGCGAGCAAACTTTGTCGGTCGCCTGCCTCTCGCCCCGCAACCCAAAAACAAAAACCACCACTTCCCGTCCGTCCGCCACACCCGCTCACTCTGCCTGCCTGCTAGCGGCGCGCAACAATCACACATCATCCCTCCCCGGCGCTCAAAGCGCACAATACCCAACGGCCGACGTCACACCGCACGGGTGGCTGGCCGGCCGCCGCTTTCGTTTCGAAAACAAAAAAAACCCGCACTCCACTCCGACGGCCAACGGCCAGGCAGGCGCGCTCGCTCCCTCTACACGCCACCGAAATCCCCGCCGACTCCTTCCGCATCTCAACGTGCCCCCCGTTGCAAAACATAACACACACACACACACAAAGGAACAAAACAAAACAAAGACCAGACACGACTCGACAAGACAGACATCCGAGAAGAACGAACGCAGGCAAGCCAACCAACGTATTCAAACTAAACAACGTGACAGAAAACCAACCGTCGGCCGCCGCCACAAACACGGCGACAATCAACCACGACAACAACAACAACAACAACACCGCTTACCGCTACCGCCGCCCACACCCGCCACCGACCCCCGCAATCCAACCACCACGGCACGCAAACAGCATCCCCACGGGCATACAGAAACGCCAGACAGACAGACACCCACACCAAACGCAACACGACAATCAAAACCTTCCCCGACGTGCTTTGATGGCCCTGAGAAGGGCCGTTTTGGGCCGCGCGTCTCTTGCGCGCCACTAGACGACGACGGGGGGTGGGGACGACGGAGTCAAGCGCCAAACCCTTCCTTTCTCCCATCTCTTTCTCCTCTACTCTACTTCTTCTTCTTGGGCGAAGCCTTCGCCTTAGACGGCGTCGTCGCCTTCTTCGGGCGCGGCGCCTTCGGCTTCTTCGTCGGAACCTTGGCGGCCTTCTTCGCCTTCGACGGCGACTTGGCCTTGGCCGGCTTGGCCGCAGCCGCCTTCTTCGCACCCGCGGGAGCGGCCGACGCCGCAGACGCCTTCTTGGCGGCGCCCGCCTTCCGACCGGTCGCCGCCTTCACGCCACCAGCCTTCTTTGCGCCGGCCGCACGGGCGCCCTTCTTCTCCTTGCTGGCCGGAGCGGCGCGCTTCTTCTTGGCACCGCCAGCACGAGCCTTGCCGCCCTCGGCCGCCCCCCCGCCGCCGGCGCCGGCAAGCTTGAACGAGCCGGACGCGCCCTTCCCCTTCGTCTGCACCAGCTCGCCCGCCACGACGGCCGACTTGAGGTACTTCTTGATAAACGGCGCCAGCTTCTCCGCGTCCAGCTTGTAGTGCGCGGCTATGTACTTCTTGATCGCCTGCAGCGACGACCCGCCGCGCTCCTTCAGACTCTTGATGGCGGCCGTCACCATCTCAGAGGTGCGCGGGTGCGCAGGCTTGGCGCGCGGCTTCTTCGCAGACGACGCAGACTTGGCCTTCTTCGTAGTGCCGGTGGCGGCGGGTGCCGCAGCAGTCTCGTTCGTAGCCGCCTGATCTGCCATTTCGACGACGCGCGTAACACACAGCGAGAGCGAGCGGGACGGCAGGCAGGCACGCAAGCACAGCACAGCAGCAGAGCAGAGAATCACAAGGCCCAGCCAGTGTCGCGGGCGGGCGCGGACGGCCGAGAGAGCGGCCGCCACTCTGCGCGCCGCCGCGCCGCGCCTCCCGCGCTTGCTACCGCCCAACGTCCGACAGCCTGTGCGGAGCAGCCCCAAACCTGCGCCACAACCGCCCGCGCCTTTCAAACCACCGAGGATGGGGCTACACACAGCCACACCACAGTCGCCAACCAGTCGCCACGGCAGCGCCGCAAACCACGGCCAAACTGCAGCTACCGCGCGCTACAGCCTGGGTCGGCCCGCCGAGAATCGCCGCCCCCGCCCAAATGCCGCCCCCACAGCCCCAGCCGACGACCCGCCACAATGGCCAAACCTTCGGCAAAACTCCCACACCGTCGCCGCGGCAGCCCGGCCAGCGCGGCCGGCGCCACAGCCACACAAGCCGAGGCGTGCGGCGATGACGGCCGTGCAAACGCGCCTCCGCCGCCCCATCGCCTTCCGTCGCCCTCCCGCCGTTTCCCGATCGGCCCGCAGCCGTCGGGCCACATCGCGCGCCGTCCTCCTCCTCTCGCCCGCCAACATTCACAGCCGTTTCTCAACAATTGCCCGCCGCAAACGGACGCCGCCTGCGCAACAGGCGCCGCCGCCCCTCGCCGCTTCCGACCCAACCCCTCGACCGAGGCAAACCGCAATCCGAATCTACAGACCAACCCAATCTGCCGTCAAGCACACACGACAGCCGACCTTACACGTTACGCGTTACACATTACGTTTACACGTCTACGTTAGGTTAGGTTAGGTGGACGTGGGTTAGGTTAAGCGTCAAACTTAGGTTAAGCATTCAAACACGTCAGGCGTCAGAGGTTAGGTTAGGTTAGGTTAGGTTAGGTTAGGTTAGGTTAGGTTAGGTTAGGTTAGGTTACACGTTAGGTTAAGGGGTCAGTGCTAGGTTAAGAAGCGTCAAACGTAGGTTAAAAAAAAGCGTTCGAACGTGAGGCGTGAGCCGGACAGCTTACCTTACGTAGACGTTAGGGGCTCACAGGCTGAGCTCACCTCGCCACACCACAGGTTAGGTTCGGTTCGGTTCGGTTCGGTTCGCTCGGCTCAGCGTAAAGCGCCGAGGTCAGGGTTACGTTCGTTCACCTTCGGGCGCCACACTTTCGGTTGAAAGGTCGCGACGGGACGACGTCGGCAGGCACGCCGCAAACGAACAAAAACGTACAGACGACGTCGGAAACCGCCGACAGACGGGGGAGCAGCACGACCACGACCACGACCAGACACCGAGCGCGAACGAGACACACGCGAACCACCCCCACCGGCCAAAGGGCACCACACAACAACCCAGAGCACCACGTGTCGACACCAGAGCAACCCGCCGCTCACGCGACATGGCTGGCACCGAAGGGCAACCGCCCGCAACTGCGCTTTCCGCGCCGGCCCGGATGCACGTCGTGCTACAACAACACCACTACCGTACACAGCCGCTGTTCACAACATCACTATCAATGGCGCGCCCGCGGCTCGCCGCCGTCGCAGTCGCAGCCCCAACGCCAGCACTTTTGCACCACCATTCACACGCACCGCAACACAGCTCGCCGACACAGCCGAACAAAACAAACACCACACAACAACAGCAACAACGCCGCCGCCTCTACTTGTGCCGGCGACCCACCCCGCCGATGGCGCACCTTTCGCCAGCCGGCAATCGACACACACGCACCCACCCACCGGGGCCCAGTGCAAAAAAAAAAAAAAAAAAAAAAAAAAAAAAAAAAAAAAACACACAAAAAAACCAAACAACACAAACGACACGGGAAGCGCACACCGCCACTTCGCGCGCACGCCACCAACCAGTCGTCGTCTCAAAATAACAAACACAAACAAAATAAACTAACAACTAGGGCAACACAAAACAAAAACGCCTCGCACGAACCGCCCACAAAAAGGACAAGCACACGCACAGCCTCTGCTGACGACCACGACGCAGCGGCACGCTGCTCCTGTCCCGCGCCCCGCGCCCCACTCGATTCACAACTCACGCGACACCGTCAACGACGGGCTCGCTTCCCGCAACCTACCACCTTTCCGCCACGACGCACAGCCCCAGCCCCAGCCCCAGCCCCACCCGACGACGCCCGTGGCAACGACTGCACTTTCACCACCGCCTCCCCCTTCCCCCCCAAAACACACACACACACACACACACACACACACACAGCCAGCCAAAAACGCACTCGCGACAGACACATGCACGTGCATCGGCACACGCCAACCAGTCAACGTCGACAACCACACGCAAGGCTCGAAACGAAACCGGCGTCCTTCCACGTTGCCATCAAGCTACGCGACACAAGACACAAGGAACCAACACAACAGCCGGCCCCACTAATTCCCACTCTCACGCCGCAAAAAGCACACCGAAACCGCCAAACGCACGCACATTCCCCTTCGCACTGACACCACCGACCGGCTCGCTACCACACACCTCTCGGCAGCCGTTTCACGCCAATTCGCCACACCGCCCACACAGTCGACAAGCGCCCGCCCTGTACGGCACACGCAACGACGCAGCGCAGCAAAGGGCGCCCGCAACACATACCTCTCCGCCGCCCGACGCGCCAACCGCCACACCACACCGCCAGCCACTCGCAAATTGTGCACTGCCACCAGCCACACGTCCAACACGCCGCGCCGCCTCCGGCCACCCGCCAGGGGGCGCTCACGTCCGCGACAACAGCGCGGCCCGCCGGGCCGGGCCGAACCGAACCGAGCCGCCGCTGCTCTGCACTCGGCACGGCCACACCCTGCTGCAGACCGGGCTCGTCCCTCTGTACGCGTCTGCCTGCGCATCAACACAACACGACCTTTTTTTTTTTTTTTTTTTTTTTTTTTCTCTCTCTCTCTACCGCCATCCCTCCTTCTCGCGTTTTACTCGTTGTTGCAGCAGCGGCGCACACCTACACATCCACAGCCCCAGCCGAGCCGGCCTCACCTCAGGGCCCGCCGCCAGCGTCTCCTCCTCGGGCACAGGTGCGGTGCTGTGGCCGCCCATCCAACCGCATTGCTGGCCGTCCAGCCACCAGGCGTTCCCACTGCCGCGAGCCACGCCGCGCACCGACCCTGCTGCAGAAAACGAAGCATAGCCAGAGACCGACCGATACACAAAGCAAGCCGTCGCCTCGCCTCTTGTCCTTCCTGCCTTCCTTCCGCCCCCGCCCTTCTCACACCACCGCCTCTCCACTTTCGCCCCCCCCCCCTCCTTTTTTTTTTTTTTTGTTTTCTTCTTTCTTTCTTTCTTTCTTTCTTTCTTTCTTTCTTTCTTTGGCCCTCTCTCCTTCCCGCCATGGCGGTTACGGCACCGCCTGCAGCGGCAGATTTTTTGCGCCCACACGCCTACTCCTACCACCATTAACCTTGCCCTGCCCTGCCCTGCCCATCAACGTCGCAGTCGAACCGACGCTTGCCAACACACTGCCCACGTTCCTTTCTCTTTTCGGCCTACGCCCATTACGCGCCGCCGCCACAGCACCTTCCCTTCCCACAACACACCGACGTCATCACACGCACCCAAAACAGGGGCCACGACCGTGTTCCTCGCCCACTCCCATCCCGCACGGTACGCACATTCCCAACTACTACCGCGCACCCTCCCTTTCCAATCTGTGTGTCTCTGTGTCTGTGTCCTGTCCGCGCGTGACGCCTCTCAACATCCGCCGTCCCCCGTCCCGTTTTCGCCCCCATGCCGTCGTCGCGCCGCCTCCTCCCCGTCCACCGCCGCCCCTGTCCGCCCCGCACCACACCATACACCGCTGCTTGTCCCGGCCGTTGCCACCAAAGGCGCCGACCGCAAACGCGCCACGCCGCAGCCCCCGTGCGTCTCGCGCTCGCTTGCATCTCCGTGCCGACGCTGCCTCTCTTCCCACTCGCACTCGACCTCGACAACACAGTCTTTGGCTCCGCCACTGCGTGTTCCGGTGGTACGCACGCTGCAACACGTATGTATTCATTACCAGAGCGATGGCGAGGCATGACAGCATCTCTGTCTGACCAGAGAGTTCTTTATCGCTGCTAGTCGGCGCTTGGACCGCGCCAGACGACAGTAGTGGCACGCACCGGGTCGCCAGGAACAGTTGTTATATATATTGTAGCGCGAGTCGGGAGAGGTAGTAGTCGGTCGACAGTAGTAGCGGGTGGACGGTTGTACTGAGCGGGCGTCGGCGGCGTGCTCTGCTCGTCTCGCGACTCTGGTCACGGTTCGGGACGATGTATAGTATATTGTGTTATAATCAAAAGGTGGTGTGACGCTGCATTGCGCAAATCTGATAACGTATGTTCATTGTACTTATTTTGTTCAACAACAAAAGCCCCACTATTACTTTTTTTCTAAAGTAACTTTTGTCTCTTAACGAAAAACATTCACTTTTTAAAGACTACTTCCTATGGCATTTCCCTCCAAGGAGTGCAATTAATTACCAGCCAGCACTCATTCATTGCACACAGCTGTGTAAGGGGTATCTACAATTGAGGAGCGGATATAAATGCAATTTTTTGTTTTTTTTTTTGTGTGTGTGTTGTAACCTCCCAGCAAAATTTAAAATAATGGACAATGTTATTTACGGATGCTAATGGACATTGGCGCTAATTGTAACCTCGCCCACAATGAGAGGTATTGAAAATGGCAACAACAATGTGAAATTCGCAATCTGACTCAAATATAAAGTCTTCACACAACATTTAAAAAAGTCCGTTCAGTGACAAGAAACTTCAATTAAACCGAAATATCGGTCTTTGGCCCTGTGCAAAACAATCAGAATTAAAGTCTTACCTCCGAATAAATGGACGTCACATTTCTGCTCTGGTTGTTGCGCAGCGCTTGGAGGAACTGCATTGCAAATAATAATATTCTCTTTTTTTGTGATTTTAGTGACATTTTTCTTCAAAGAAGTGGAATGAAATGTGAAGTGCAACGAACTCTTTAGTTCAATAAAAAATTAAATGTTTGAAAAATGCTTTTGAAATAAAAATTATTATTGGGGAACTTGTTGGAGAATAATTACAATTTTTCATTATCTAATGATTATATTAATTAAACAGTATACCTTATTCACCATCTTGACCAGTGTTGCCGACCGCCTACATCACACAACCGCACTCGGCTGCTACTACTGACCGACCGCTCTGCATGACGACTATTAGCGTACTGAACGCGACGACTACTGACAGAGTACAGCCCTCAACTACACAGAGCTACGGACTCGCAACGACTACTGACAGACTGACTGACTGAGAACCGCTCGCAACACTCGCGCAGTCCAGCGCAAACTCTCTGGTCACAGATGCTACAATGTCTCGCCATCGCTACTATGTTACATACGTGTTTCAGTGTCTTTTTCATTGGGGTAACGATCTTTGGCTCTTTTTATTCTGAATACAGGGCCAAAGGTCAACGCTGCTGCCCTTATACAATTTATCAGGTTTCGTTATGTCTGTTGCAATGTTACATACGGTTCACTCTTTCATTAATATTATCGTTGGGTTTGTTTTGTAGGGACGTTAACATTCTGGCACATTTTTATTATCATCGGACTCTCTGCTATTTGTGCAGGGAGGTTATACCTGGGTCCATTTCCATTTCCATTTCCATTTTAATATTGATAGACTTTTTGTTTTCTTTTTTGTTTCTTGTTGTTTTTCCTTCTTTTTTTTTTTTTTTTTTTTTTTTTCCCGCTCTCACCACCACCGCCGCATCACGCCTTCCGTTTTCTTCGTTTCTTTTCTGTTCTTCAACTGCTTCAACATCACCGCGCCCCATTTCCACACCACAGCCATCAGCCTCCAAGACGGGCGGGCGCAGTGTGCCATTTCCGGCGCACAAGCACACCCGTGCGGTACTCTCCTCGCCCCCACGCCACCAACAACACAGCGACCACGCGGCTTTCAGGCATGGCACGGCACGGCACCGGCGAAATGCGCCGCCCCCGCCCCTCCGCGCATCCGTCCGTCTCGCCACGTTCACTGACAGCCGCGTCTGCGGCTACACCACGACAACCACAACACAACACCGCTCCCCTCCCTGGCAACTCACATTGTTTTTCTCCTCCTCTTTTGCACAAACCACAACGCCGAGCACAGGCGCAAGCCACCCACACCGCGCCCCTCCCCGTCCCGTCTTTGGCCGCCGCTCCTCGTTTCCTCGTTTGCCCCCTCCCATCTCCCGAAATGCCATGCCAGCAGCGTTACGCATGCCCCTCCCCTGTCCACACAACACTACCGCCTAACGAACAGCCTTTTCCGGGCCACATCCAGGGCACGCCCACCTCCAAACACTGCCAATTCACGGACGCACACACACACACACACACACACACACACACACTCACTTTCTCGACACCTTTCTGTACGGAGGGTGCGTCATCTCGACCGTGACAGAGTGACGGCAACTATCGACGATCCATTTCCCCCCCACTGGTAAAACATGTCCACTAACACCTACATACATCATTCAAGTACACAGACAATAGCATTACACACAATGGGAGGGCACACGAACATGGACGGCACGGCACTGTCATACACTCTTCCTCAGAACCATATCAACAAACGTTACGTACATCCGGGAAAGCGAAAGCGAACGCGAAAGCGAAAGCAAAAGCAAAGGCAAAGCCCAATGCAGCCGTCAAAGGTAACGTTCACCACGGCAGACACTTGCAGCCGCGCCGCCGTTAAACGCATTTCAGTGCGGCTCCAATACGCCTCCGACACGGGAACGTTCCGTTGCTCTACGAATGCGTTTCTCCCCTTTTTCCCTTCCTCTCTCTTTTGCCCCCCCTCCTTGCACTCTTGCCTCATTCCTCACGTTCTGCCCAGACATTCGACCGATCAAAGTCAACCTTTCGTTACCGTTCTCAGCGCGACGGTGTACAACAGTATGACGGGTGTGCCCAAGACTTCGGTTCAGTTGCGTGACGCCGGTCTATCGCGCCGATCGACAGTTACTCAGGGGGCGACGGATCGGACCACGTCACCGACACACAAAACACTTTCAAACAAACAAATACATACCGGATGGACACAGACAAACACGTGTACAGACATTCGCCAAACAAACGACCGCCGCCGCCGCCGTCGTCGTCTAGCGTGCATCTTGAATGACGACATCGGTGTGCGTGCGTCGTACGCAATCAGTCAGACACGGCTATCAAACATCAGAGTCGAATGGTACATCATCGTGCGTGTCGCCGTACACGTACAGTACAATACAACAACAATGCGTCTTAATGGCACGTTCATTTCAACGTCACTCACACACCTCCACGCTGCAGTTACGTCGCACCATTGTCAAACTCGGCGTACAGCAAAGGGAATAGTGGGCGGCAAAAAAAAACCAAACAAAAACATTTCACATTTCACCCTCGCCATGTATGATGTGCAAAAAAACAAACCCGCAAACGGCCGTCGTTACGGTGACACAAAAGTCGCCGATCACACTGTCCCCCCTCGCAGACGGGTAACACACACACACACACACACACACACACACACACACACACACACACCAACAACACCAATGGGTCAAAAACCACGCCAACGAGGCGTGCCACCATTCCACGCCACGGCGACCAACCTCGTGGCCGTACCCCGCGCAACACGCTTTGACGCGCCCCCCCACCCACAATCAAAATGCACACATACATCACAGCCGTCCACACAAACAACAACAACAATTCCGCCCTTCCCGCAAAAGGCAAGTTGGTGGCCCTGAAAAGGGCCGTTTTGCCGCTCTCGCAACGGAGGAGCCTTCTCCATCCTTCCTTCCATTCCAGAGCCACCTCCTTACTTGGAGCTCGTGTACTTGGTCACCGCCTTCGTGCCCTCGCTCACGGCGTGCTTGGCCAGCTCGCCAGGCAGCAACAGCCGCACAGCGGTCTGGATCTCGCGGGACGTGATGGTCGAGCGCTTGTTGTAGTGCGCCAGGCGAGAAGCCTCGGCCGCAATGCGCTCGAAAATGTCGTTCACGAAGCTGTTCATGATGCTCATCGCCTTCGACGAGATGCCCGTGTCAGGGTGCACCTGCTTCAGCACCTTGTAGATGTAGATGGCATAGCTCTCCTTCCTCTTGCGCTTCTTCTTCTTGTCGCCCTTCGAAATGTTCTTCTGCGCCTTGCCAGCCTTCTTGGCGGCCTTCCCGCTAGTCTTGGGCGGCATCTCGAACCAACGTACGGCAGCAGCAACACCAGTAGCAAGCGCTCCGCTCTAGTCAGCGTCTCCCCACACAGTGGCACCCGCCGCCAGCCGCCGCCGCACCTTTACCAGCTCGCCCTGTTGCGGCCGCCGACCAATGGGGCGCGCGCGCAACCGGCCGCCGCACCCGAGCCCATAAAGCACCCCCACCCCGGCTGCGCCGGCACTCGCTGAGTAGCAGTCGAGGGTTGAGCATCGCTCCTCTCACTCGCGTACTGTCAGCCATAGGCCCCCGCTAGTACGGGAGTACCAACAGAAGTGTTCTCCGGCTTCTGTTTTTATCAAAACATTGACGGGCACTTGCGCCTAGGTCTTAGCACGGACGGCACTTGGAGAAAATTTTGCATGGCGTCGCCTGGCAGAGTTGTCGTGTCTTCTCGCCGTTGTGGAATGTCGAGCTTGGGTGGCGCCTTGGGGTCGCGGCGGTCTCTTTCCGCCGACGACACGAGGCGCGTTTTCTTGTTGCCGCGGGCCGCGCGGTCGGCCGTCTCTAGCACCTCGGCTGCCGCAGAGTCAGTCTCTGCCCCCCCCAAGAACAGGGAAAATGTAGGCCAGGACCTGGAAGCGGGCCGCGGAACCACAGAAATGTTTTCCGCCGCCCCCGTTCAGAATTCCGCGTCTGCCATCGTGATAGTAGGGTCAGCACTGCCACCGGAAAACCTAACGGTGACAACAAAGGTGGCAACTGACAATAACCTGGCAGCAAGCCCCCTTCCCGCTACGGACATGGCAAACCTACACAAATCACAGACAGACAAATACATCGTCAGGACTTGCGATCCCGCCCCTCCCTCCACTCTCCTCAGCCCTCTCCTGCTTGCCAACGGCTGTGGCCTCCTTGCTGAACATATCCGCAGCCTAAATGGCAAGCAGAAGCCCAGTCAACCGACTAAAATCCTCCCCAAACCCGCGACTGCCACCCAACCCCCTACCAGATCCCAATTCCTCAAATCCCCCCCACTCAAGTCCACCACATCCCGACAAAGGCGTGTAAGGAAGAACAAGCAGGAGAAGCACTCCAAGGGGAAAAAGCAATCCACCACCCCCATCCCAACCACTTCCACACCCTCTGAGGAGCCCGCGCCCCCGACAGCACCTGTCGTCGTCCTAGGAGGGGACCAGGAAACACCGGAACTGGAAGGGAACCGCATAAACGGGCAGGATTCGGATGGTTTCGTGCTGGCGAGGAAAACCTTTCGCCAGCCGAGGCTCCCGCCGGCCCGGGGAGTTGAACCCACCCCGAACAGGTTCCAGGCGGTGGCCGATGAGCCAGAGGCACCACAAGACACTACAACACAAACACAAAATCATGTCACCCACCACCTCCCTCCGATCGTCGCAGAGTTCACTGAGAACTACGAGGAACTCTACGAAATGTTAAAAACAGCAATCGGGGGAGGCAATTTCAAGGCGAAACCTGCTGGTGGTGACAAAATAAAAATTACATTAATCACACTCGAGCACTACACCACAATAAGAACACTTCTGAACAGCAAAAACATACCCCACTACACTTTCCCCACAACAAAAACACGTAATAAAAACATAGTCATCAGGGACCTACCAAGACGAGTGGCCCCCCAGGCGATCAAAACAGACCTGACTGCCCAGGGGTACATCGTCAAGGCGGTCCAACAGATGGGAAACATTGGGAGCAAATGGCCCCTGTATCAGGTGACACTGCCGGACGTCCCACAAAACAAAAGGGACATTAAGATGATCCTGGCGGTCCCTGTGACCACTGAACCACTGCGCCGCAAAAACAAGACGGTGCAGTGCTTCAGATGTCAGGGCCTCAACCACATTGCGGCACACTGCTCCATGGCAGTGAGGTGCAGAAAATGCGCCGAGGCCCATGACACAAGAACTTGTAACGTAAAACACACGGACCCGCAAATAAGGTGCGCGCTGTGTGGCAAAAACCACACGGAGGGCTACCAAGGTTGCGAGGTCCATAAAAAACACACACAACAGGCAAAGGGCGCAAAGGCCGCCCCCCACACACGAAAAGGAAACACCACGAACCCATCCAGACACACAAGACACCAAAACATGACAACACACACAGACAAGGCCTGGGTAAAACCAAGGCCGGACACACCGAGGGCGACTTACGCGGAAGTGGTTTCTCCTCCGAAAAACCATGAAAGCGTGGCCCAATCATCGCAACACCAGACACTATCACAACAACAACACCGGGAAACACACAGCAACAACGACCAGGTCCTCCATGACGGAGGAAGCTCTAGGGAACCCCACACACACTCCCCCCCCATGGATCAGTTGTTAGGCGTGATGGTGCAGACCATGAACCTCGTCATGGAAATGATGAAGGAATTCAGGGAAGCCCAAAAGCAAAACACACAGATCCTCGTCGCCCTACAGGCAACAGTCCAGCAGTCGCTCCCCTCTGCGACTTCCCCAGTAGTATCAACACCCCATCATGAATAGACGCCCGAATATTCAAGGCCTGACAATGTGCGTCTTTAACGCAGACGGCATTGTTAATCAAGAGGTCGAGTTCAGAGAACTCATGAAGGAGTTCTCCATCGACATATGCATGATGGGGGAAACCCACCTGAAACCGGGAGTAAAAGCGACAGTTCCCAACTACATTAGCTACCGTAAAGACAGGCCAACCCAAGGCGGAGGAGTGGCCATATACGTAAAAAGAGGGATCCCCCACCACCAGGTATTCTTACCAGCTACCAACAAAATCGAAGCAGTAGCAGTGGAAGTAACCACTGCCACTGGACCCCTAACAATTGTTGCAGTCTACCGACCCCCACATGACCAGATAGATGAGGGAGACATAGCTGCTCTAGGGCAAATTGAAGGCAAACTCGTAATAGGGGGAGACTTCAATGCCAAACACCCTGACTGGAATTCTAGAGTAACCTCCAGAGCAGGCGCCAAGCTGCAACAACTAGCGCGCGCCCACCACTTCGAAACATGGGGTCCAGTCGAGCCCACACATTTTCCGAAAAACGGAAGCAGGCCCGATGTGTTAGACATAGCTCTCACTAGGAGGATCGCAGGATTTGTGACCGCAAGGACAATCAACAGAATGTCCTCCGACCACAACCCAGTGATTCTAGAAGTCGATGTGGGAGAATGGGTAGCACTCCCACGGTACCAGACGTCTTACAAACGAATAGACTGGGAGCGATACCAAGAAACTGTCGCCTCTGATATCGCTCGCGCTCCGCCACCTACTGCCGAAACAGTAGATCAAGCGCTACTAGACTTGACAGGCACCATCTTGCAGGCAGCGGAAGAGGCCACCCCACCACAAAGGGATGGCCCTCCACCGCAAATACAGCTCCCGGAACACTTACTAGCTCAAATCCGTCACAAGAACAGAGTGGCAAAAGAGTGGAAGATCACCAGAAATCAGGCCACCAGGAGGCTGCTCAATCGTCTACAGAGAGAACTGAAGGTAGCGCTCAATGAGCACAGAAACCAGCAATGGCAAAACCGCCTCACAGCTCTCAAAGTAGACGATCATACACTTTGGCAAGCAACCAAACAATTCACAAAAAGACGCGCTAGGATGCCGCCACTGCACGGCGAGCGGGGATTGGTCTACAGCAATGCTGAGAAGGCCAACGCCCTCGCCGACTCCTTCGAGAAGCAGTTCCAAACGGCAGAACCCGAGGATGAAGAGCATGAAGAGGTAGTCAGTCGTCAACTGGCTGTCTTCCTCAATGCTGAGGAGGACCCAGAGGACGAACCCATACTCTTTGCCCCCGAGGACGTGGCAAGAGTAATCAGGTCCCTCCCTACAAAAAAGGCGCCAGGGCACGACAGTGTCACAAACCAGTTAGTCAAAAAACTCCCACCCACAGCGATCACACACCTCGCGAACGTCCTCAACGAGATTACTCGTTCCCGTGAGTTCCCAGCTTGCTGGAAACATGCGGAAGTGGTCGCGATACACAAACCAGGAAAAGACCCTCTATTCCCGCAGCACTACAGGCCGATTAGCCTCTTGCCAACACTCAGCAAGATCTATGAGCGCCTCCTGCTAAAACCCATGCAAGAACATATTACCAGAGAGCAAATTCTGCCGGATTTCCAATTTGGATTCCGGCAGAACCACTCTGCCCCACAACAGGTCATGAGAATGGTTGAAGCAGCCACAGAGGGCTTCAACCACAGAGGCTACTGCGGGATAGTGCTACTAGACGTAGCCAAAGCCTTTGATTCAGTATGGCATAGAGGGCTACTCTACAAGTTGTACTCACAAGGGTTTCCAGGGAGCATAGTTCAGCTAATCAAGAGCTACCTCACGAATAGGACTTTCTCCGTCAAAGTAGAAACTGCCACCTCCACCAGAAGGCGCATTCGTGCTGGAGTGCCACAGGGATCGGTCCTGGGGCCCGTATTGTACAGCTTGTACACTGCGGACACTCCAACGGCCCCCCTGGTGCACACCGCGCAGTACGCCGATGACACAGCCTTTTACACGAGAAATGCGAACAAGGACCTGGTCATTCGTAGGCTACAAAGGGTTTTAGATGACACAGAAACCTGGGCCCGTCGCTGGCGCATCACCATCAACTCGGAAAAGACGCAGGCAATGCTGATTACCCGCAGGCTCGGAAGGCGCGAACCTCCTCAACGTCCCCCCCTCCACCTCCACCTAAATGGAACCCAACTCCCCTGGCGCAGAACCGCCAAGTACCTTGGCGTAACCTTGGACTCTCGTCTCACGTGGAAACCCCACATAGACGAGGTCCACAGGAAGGTCTGCGCCAGAATGTCCATCCTATACCCTATCCTGAACACAAACAGCTCCCTTCCCTGCCCAGTAGCACTGAACGTCTATCAGGCCCTGATCCGGCCAGTAATGGAGTATGCGTGCCCTGTCTGGGGATACGCGGCGAAGCAGCACCTGGACAAACTCCAGAGGCTGCAGAACCGCGCCCTCAGAAGGGCACTGCATCTACCTCTCGGTTTCCCCACAGACGACCTGCACGCCGCAGCCGATATCCCACTCCTGAGAGAGCGTTTCCAGGATCTGGCAAGGGCCTTCTATGAAGGTACTTCCAGATCCGGAAATGCACTCATCCACTCCCTTGGTCGGTATGACATGTCCCGTGACAAACACAAGCGCCCTATGACGATCTTCGACGATTAAGTCGAAGAGAAAAATCCCAATACCCAATCCCTAATCCAGTTCCTTCCCATATATCACCAATCATCTCGCCTACCTCAGGCAAGTCCCAGATACACACACAACAATTCATCACATATCACAGACACCAAAAATATATAGAAAAATCACACACACATGTACACAGGGGAGTAAAAGCCAAAAGGCTATAAACTCCCCCTCACACTTCCCCAAAGAGGGGAAAGTATTAGATGAGTGCAGCAGCAGCAGCAGGCTGCGCCGGCACGCACTCCGCTGCTCGACTCGCTGCCGCTCGCACCGGTCGTTTTCGTTTCCGTTTCGTGTGCACCGTCGCTAGCCCATCGCCATGTCCGGACGCGGAAAGGGAGGCAAAGTCAAGGGCAAGTCAAAGTCCCGCTCAAGCAGGGCTGGGCTCCAGTTCCCGGTCGGCAGAATCCACCGCCTCCTGCGCAAGGGAAACTACGCAGAGCGCGTCGGCGCCGGGGCGCCCGTCTACCTCGCCGCCGTCATGGAGTACCTCGCGGCTGAGGTGCTCGAGCTGGCCGGAAACGCGGCCCGCGACAACAAGAAGACGCGCATCATCCCGCGCCACCTGCAGCTTGCCATCCGCAACGACGAGGAGCTCAACAAGCTCCTGTCGGGCGTCACCATCGCACAGGGTGGTGTCCTGCCCAACATCCAGGCCGTCCTGCTGCCAAAGAAGACCGAGAAGAAGGCCTAAAGGAGGCCAGGCAATCGCAGCGCCGCGTGCTCCCCTGCACGCAACGCGCTTTGCCGGCTCGGCTCGGCCCACAACAATCGGCCCTTTTCAGGGCCACCACACAAACCTACGTCCAAAGCAAAATTTCAGTCGTCCTCGCCGCACCTTGTTTTGTTTTAACTTTGCACTGTCACAGCACAGCCGCCGCCGGCGCACGTCCGCCATCTTGTCGTCCACACAGCCCGTGTGGCCCAACACACACACACACATTTTGCACGGTCGCAGTCGCCTTCCAAACCGACAACGGCAGCAATAATGACCATTGTTAAAGGGAGGCGTGTCGACACACCGCCCTCCACTCCCGCGCGCAACGGCCGTCGACACGAACGAAACAGCTGATCCGGCCGCCTTGCCTCGGAAACCCCAACGCCGCCGCAAACAAACACACAGAGCCAAACCACGCAAGCAAATAATCACCGCCTCTCGCACAACAACACACAGCCCGCCATCTCCGTCGCGATCGATACAACGACACACAAACGAAGCAGCTCCACACACAGCCAGCCACATGACACGTTTCCTTTCCTTCTCCCCTCCCAGTCACATCACGTCGCTCAAACACGGAAACAAACAAACAAACAACACAGCGCACACACGCAGCAACAACACAGACTCTTTCGCACTTTTCAACTTCCGAACAGTGTGGTGGCCCTGAAAAGGGCCGTTTTCTAGTCTCTCCCACCCACAAGCACGGCCGCGGGAAGGCCAGCGCCCGCTGCGACGCAGCCTAACCGCCGAAACCGTACAGGGTGCGCCCCTGCCTCTTCAGGGCGTACACCACGTCCATGGCCGTCACAGTCTTGCGCTTGGCGTGCTCAGTGTACGTCACCGCGTCGCGGATCACGTTCTCCAGGAACACCTTCAGCACCCCGCGGGTCTCCTCGTAGATCAGACCAGAGATGCGCTTCACGCCGCCCCTGCGAGCCAGGCGGCGGATGGCGGGCTTCGTGATGCCCTGGATGTTGTCGCGCAACACCTTGCGGTGCCGCTTGGCGCCACCCTTGCCGAGCCCCTTTCCTCCCTTGCCGCGGCCTGTCATCCTTCCTTCCTCGGGCAAAGCAAAACGTGCACAAACAGCAGCTGCAGCGGCTGGCGAGTCGGCTACGGTCTGCGCCCAGCGCGCCCGCCGCCCCCCTATATAGACTCTGGCCCGCCCTCCCCCCACCACGCGCAACCGAGGGCATATAAGCGCAGCACGGAGGCGCGCGGGCCCGTTGTCAAGGCAGCACCGGACGCCGCGCCGCACCTAACCTCCACGCACGCCGCTCCGCTACCGCTACCGCTACCGCCATGGCCCGCACAAAGCAAACGGCCCGCAAGTCCACCGGCGGAAAGGCGCCGCGCAAACAGCTCGCCACCAAGGCGGCGAGGAAGAGCGCGCCCGCCACCGGAGGCGTCAAGAAGCCCCACCGCTACAGGCCGGGCACCGTCGCCCTGCGAGAAATCAGGCGCTACCAGAAGAGCACAGAGCTGCTCATCCGCAAGCTGCCATTCCAGCGCCTAGTGCGCGAGATCGCCCAGGACTTCAAGACCGACCTGCGCTTCCAGAGCTCCGCAGTCATGGCCCTGCAGGAGGCCAGCGAGGCCTACCTCGTCGGCCTCTTCGAAGACACCAACCTGTGCGCAATCCACGCCAAGCGCGTCACCATCATGCCCAAGGACATCCAGCTCGCGCGCCGCATCCGCGGCGAGCGCGCCTAAACCGCGCCGCGGCACCGCACCGCACAAACAAAAAACGGCCCTTTTCAGGGCCACTAACATCTCTCCGTCGCGAGCAAACTTTGTCGGTCGCCTGCCTCTCGCCCCGCAACCCAAAAACAAAAACCACCACTTCCCGTCCGTCCGCCACACCCGCTCACTCTGCCTGCCTGCTAGCGGCGCGCAACAATCACACATCATCCCTCCCCGGCGCTCAAAGCGCACAATACCCAACGGCCGACGTCACACCGCACGGGTGGCTGGCCGGCCGCCGCTTTCGTTTCGAAAACAAAAAAAACCCGCACTCCACTCCGACGGCCAACGGCCAGGCAGGCGCGCTCGCTCCCTCTACACGCCACCGAAATCCCCGCCGACTCCTTCCGCATCTCAACGTGCCCCCCGTTGCAAAACATAACACACACACACACACAAAGGAACAAAACAAAACAAAGACCAGACACGACTCGACAAGACAGACATCCGAGAAGAACGAACGCAGGCAAGCCAACCAACGTATTCAAACTAAACAACGTGACAGAAAACCAACCGTCGGCCGCCGCCACAAACACGGCGACAATCAACCACGACAACAACAACAACAACAACACCGCTTACCGCTACCGCCGCCCACACCCGCCACCGACCCCCGCAATCCAACCACCACGGCACGCAAACAGCATCCCCACGGGCATACAGAAACGCCAGACAGACAGACACCCACACCAAACGCAACACGACAATCAAAACCTTCCCCGACGTGCTTTGATGGCCCTGAGAAGGGCCGTTTTGGGCCGCGCGTCTCTTGCGCGCCACTAGACGACGACGGGGGGTGGGGACGACGGAGTCAAGCGCCAAACCCTTCCTTTCTCCCATCTCTTTCTCCTCTACTCTACTTCTTCTTCTTGGGCGAAGCCTTCGCCTTAGACGGCGTCGTCGCCTTCTTCGGGCGCGGCGCCTTCGGCTTCTTCGTCGGAACCTTGGCGGCCTTCTTCGCCTTCGACGGCGACTTGGCCTTGGCCGGCTTGGCCGCAGCCGCCTTCTTCGCACCCGCGGGAGCGGCCGACGCCGCAGACGCCTTCTTGGCGGCGCCCGCCTTCCGACCGGTCGCCGCCTTCACGCCACCAGCCTTCTTTGCGCCGGCCGCACGGGCGCCCTTCTTCTCCTTGCTGGCCGGAGCGGCGCGCTTCTTCTTGGCACCGCCAGCACGAGCCTTGCCGCCCTCGGCCGCCCCCCCGCCGCCGGCGCCGGCAAGCTTGAACGAGCCGGACGCGCCCTTCCCCTTCGTCTGCACCAGCTCGCCCGCCACGACGGCCGACTTGAGGTACTTCTTGATAAACGGCGCCAGCTTCTCCGCGTCCAGCTTGTAGTGCGCGGCTATGTACTTCTTGATCGCCTGCAGCGACGACCCGCCGCGCTCCTTCAGACTCTTGATGGCGGCCGTCACCATCTCAGAGGTGCGCGGGTGCGCAGGCTTGGCGCGCGGCTTCTTCGCAGACGACGCAGACTTGGCCTTCTTCGTAGTGCCGGTGGCGGCGGGTGCCGCAGCAGTCTCGTTCGTAGCCGCCTGATCTGCCATTTCGACGACGCGCGTAACACACAGCGAGAGCGAGCGGGACGGCAGGCAGGCACGCAAGCACAGCACAGCAGCAGAGCAGAGAATCACAAGGCCCAGCCAGTGTCGCGGGCGGGCGCGGACGGCCGAGAGAGCGGCCGCCACTCTGCGCGCCGCCGCGCCGCGCCTCCCGCGCTTGCTACCGCCCAACGTCCGACAGCCTGTGCGGAGCAGCCCCAAACCTGCGCCACAACCGCCCGCGCCTTTCAAACCACCGAGGATGGGGCTACACACAGCCACACCACAGTCGCCAACCAGTCGCCACGGCAGCGCCGCAAACCACGACCAAACTGCAGCTACCGCGCGCTACAGCCTGGGTCGGCCCGCCGAGAATCGCCGCCCCCGCCCAAATGCCGCCCCCACAGCCCCAGCCGACGACCCGCCACAATGGCCAAACCTTCGGCAAAACTCCCACACCGTCGCCGCGGCAGCCCGGCCAGCGCGGCCGGCGCCACAGCCACACAAGCCGAGGCGTGCGGCGATGACGGCCGTGCAAACGCGCCTCCGCCGCCCCATCGCCTTCCGTCGCCCTCCCGCCGTTTCCCGATCGGCCCGCAGCCGTCGGGCCACATCGCGCGCCGTCCTCCTCCTCTCGCCCGCCAACATTCACAGCCGTTTCTCAACAATTGCCCGCCGCAAACGGACGCCGCCTGCGCAACAGGCGCCGCCGCCCCTCGCCGCTTCCGACCCAACCCCTCGACCGAGGCAAACCGCAATCCGAATCTACAGACCAACCCAATCTGCCGTCAAGCACACACGACAGCCGACCTTACACGTTACGCGTTACACATTACGTTTACACGTCTACGTTAGGTTAGGTTAGGTGGACGTGGGTTAGGTTAAGCGTCAAACTTAGGTTAAGCATTCAAACACGTCAGGCGTCAGAGGTTAGGTTAGGTTAGGTTAGGTTAGGTTAGGTTAGGTTAGGTTAGGTTAGGTTAGGTTACACGTTAGGTTAAGGGGTCAGTGCTAGGTTAAGAAGCGTCAAACGTAGGTTAAAAAAAAGCGTTCGAACGTGAGGCGTGAGCCGGACAGCTTACCTTACGTAGACGTTAGGGGCTCACAGGCTGAGCTCACCTCGCCACACCACAGGTTAGGTTCGGTTCGGTTCGGTTCGGTTCGCTCGGCTCAGCGTAAAGCGCCGAGGTCAGGGTTACGTTCGTTCACCTTCGGGCGCCACACTTTCGGTTGAAAGGTCGCGACGGGACGACGTCGGCAGGCACGCCGCAAACGAACAAAAACGTACAGACGACGTCGGAAACCGCCGACAGACGGGGGAGCAGCACGACCACGACCACGACCAGACACCGAGCGCGAACGAGACACACGCGAACCACCCCCACCGGCCAAAGGGCACCACACAACAACCCAGAGCACCACGTGTCGACACCAGAGCAACCCGCCGCTCACGCGACATGGCTGGCACCGAAGGGCAACCGCCCGCAACTGCGCTTTCCGCGCCGGCCCGGATGCACGTCGTGCTACAACAACACCACTACCGTACACAGCCGCTGTTCACAACATCACTATCAATGGCGCGCCCGCGGCTCGCCGCCGTCGCAGTCGCAGCCCCAACGCCAGCACTTTTGCACCACCATTCACACGCACCGCAACACAGCTCGCCGACACAGCCGAACAAAACAAACACCACACAACAACAGCAACAACGCCGCCGCCTCTACTTGTGCCGGCGACCCACCCCGCCGATGGCGCACCTTTCGCCAGCCGGCAATCGACACACACGCACCCACCCACCGGGGCCCAGTGCAAAAAAAAAAAAAAAAAAAAAAAAAAAAAAAAAACCACAAAAAAACCAAACAACACAAACGACACGGGAAGCGCACACCGCCACTTCGCGCGCACGCCACCAACCAGTCGTCGTCTCAAAATAACAAACACAAACAAAATAAACTAACAACTAGGGCAACACAAAACAAAAACGCCTCGCACGAACCGCCCACAAAAAGGACAAGCACACGCACAGCCTCTGCTGACGACCACGACGCAGCGGCACGCTGCTCCTGTCCCGCGCCCCGCGCCCCACTCGATTCACAACTCACGCGACACCGTCAACGACGGGCTCGCTTCCCGCAACCTACCACCTTTCCGCCACGACGCACAGCCCCAGCCCCAGCCCCAGCCCCACCCGACGACGCCCGTGGCAACGACTGCACTTTCACCACCGCCTCCCCCTTCCCCCCCAAAACACACACACACACACACACACACACACACACAGCCAGCCAAAAACGCACTCGCGACCCACACATGCACGTGCATCGGCACACGCCAACCAGTCAACGTCGACAACCACACGCAAGGCTCGAAACGAAACCGGCGTCCTTCCACGTTGCCATCAAGCTACGCGACACAAGACACAAGGAACCAACACAACAGCCGGCCCCACTAATTCCCACTCTCACGCCGCAAAAAGCACACCGAAACCGCCAAACGCACGCACATTCCCCTTCGCACTGACACCACCGACCGGCTCGCTACCACACACCTCTCGGCAGCCGTTTCACGCCAATTCGCCACACCGCCCACACAGTCGACAAGCGCCCGCCCTGTACGGCACACGCAACGACGCAGCGCAGCAAAGGGCGCCCGCAACACATACCTCTCCGCCGCCCGACGCGCCAACCGCCACACCACACCGCCAGCCACTCGCAAATTGTGCACTGCCACCAGCCACACGTCCAACACGCCGCGCCGCCTCCGGCCACCCGCCAGGGGGCGCTCACGTCCGCGACAACAGCGCGGCCCGCCGGGCCGGGCCGAACCGAACCGAGCCGCCGCTGCTCTGCACTCGGCACGGCCACACCCTGCTGCAGACCGGGCTCGTCCCTCTGTACGCGTCTGCCTGCGCATCAACACAACACGACCTTTTTTTTTTTTTTTTTTTTTTTTTTTTTCTCTCTCTCTACCGCCATCCCTCCTTCTCGCGTTTTACTCGTTGTTGCAGCAGCGGCGCACACCTACACATCCACAGCCCCAGCCGAGCCGGCCTCACCTCAGGGCCCGCCGCCAGCGTCTCCTCCTCGGGCACAGGTGCGGTGCTGTGGCCGCCCATCCAACCGCATTGCTGGCCGTCCAGCCACCAGGCGTTCCCACTGCCGCGAGCCACGCCGCGCACCGACCCTGCTGCAGAAAACGAAGCATAGCCAGAGACCGACCGATACACAAAGCAAGCCGTCGCCTCGCCTCTTGTCCTTCCTGCCTTCCTTCCGCCCCCGCCCTTCTCACACCACCGCCTCTCCACTTTCGCCCCCCCCCCCCTCCTTTTTTTTTTTTTTTGTTTTCTTCTTTCTTTCTTTCTTTCTTTCTTTCTTTCTTTCTTTCTTTGGCCCTCTCTCCTTCCCGCCATGGCGGTTACGGCACCGCCTGCAGCGGCAGATTTTTTGCGCCCACACGCCTACTCCTACCACCATTAACCTTGCCCTGCCCTGCCCTGCCCATCAACGTCGCAGCCGAACCGACGCTTGCCAACACACTGCCCACGTTCCTTTCTCTTTTCGGCCTACGCCCATTACGCGCCGCCGCCACAGCACCTTCCCTTCCCACAACACACCGACGTCATCACACGCACCCAAAACAGGGGCCACGACCGTGTTCCTCGCCCACTCCCATCCCGCACGGTACGCACATTCCCAACTACTACCGCGCACCCTCCCTTTCCAATCTGTGTGTCTCTGTGTCTGTGTCCTGTCCGCGCGTGACGCCTCTCAACATCCGCCGTCCCCCGTCCCGTTTTCGCCCCCATGCCGTCGTCGCGCCGCCTCCTCCCCGTCCACCGCCGCCCCTGTCCGCCCCGCACCACACCATACACCGCTGCTTGTCCCGGCCGTTGCCACCAAAGGCGCCGACCGCAAACGCGCCACGCCGCAGCCCCCGTGCGTCTCGCGCTCGCTTGCATCTCCGTGCCGACGCTGCCTCTCTTCCCACTCGCACTCGACCTCGACAACACAGTCTTTGGCTCCGCCACTGCGTGTTCCGGTGGTACGCACGCTGCAACACGTATGTATTCATTACCAGAGCGATGGCGAGGCATGACAGCATCTCTGTCTGACCAGAGAGTTCTTTATCGCTGCTAGTCGGCGCTTGGACCGCGCCAGACGACAGTAGTGGCACGCACCGGGTCGCCAGGAACAGTTGTTATATATATTGTAGCGCGAGTCGGGAGAGGTAGTAGTCGGTCGACAGTAGTAGCGGGTGGACGGTTGTACTGAGCGGGCGTCGGCGGCGTGCTCTGCTCGTCTCGCGACTCTGGTCACGGTTCGGGACGATGTATAGTATATTGTGTTATAATCAAAAGGTGGTGTGACGCTGCATTGCGCAAATCTGATAACGTATGTTCATTGTACTTATTTTGTTCAACAACAAAAGCCCCACTATTACTTTTTTTCTAAAGTAACTTTTGTCTCTTAACGAAAAACATTCACTTTTTAAAGACTACTTCCTATGGCATTTCCCTCCAAGGAGTGCAATTAATTACCAGCCAGCACTCATTCATTGCACACAGCTGTGTAAGGGGTATCTACAATTGAGGAGCGGATATAAATGCAATTTTTTGTTTTTTTTTTTGTGTGTGTGTTGTAACCTCCCAGCAAAATTTAAAATAATGGACAATGTTATTTACGGATGCTAATGGACATTGGCGCTAATTGTAACCTCGCCCACAATGAGAGGTATTGAAAATGGCAACAACAATGTGAAATTCGCAATCTGACTCAAATATAAAGTCTTCACACAACATTTAAAAAAGTCCGTTCAGTGACAAGAAACTTCAATTAAACCGAAATATCGGTCTTTGGCCCTGTGCAAAACAATCAGAATTAAAGTCTTACCTCCGAATAAATGGACGTCACATTTCTGCTCTGGTTGTTGCGCAGCGCTTGGAGGAACTGCATTGCAAATAATAATATTCTCTTTTTTTGTGATTTTAGTGACATTTTTCTTCAAAGAAGTGGAATGAAATGTGAAGTGCAACGAACTCTTTAGTTCAATAAAAAATTAAATGTTTGAAAAATGCTTTTGAAATAAAAATTATTATTGGGGAACTTGTTGGAGAATAATTACAATTTTTCATTATCTAATGATTATATTAATTAAACAGTATACCTTATTCACCATCTTGACCAGTGTTGCCGACCGCCTACATCACACAACCGCACTCGGCTGCTACTACTGACCGACCGCTCTGCATGACGACTATTAGCGTACTGAACGCGACGACTACTGACAGAGTACAGCCCTCAACTACACAGAGCTACGGACTCGCAACGACTACTGACAGACTGACTGACTGAGAACCGCTCGCAACACTCGCGCAGTCCAGCGCAAACTCTCTGGTCACAGATGCTACAATGTCTCGCCATCGCTACTATGTTACATACGTGTTTCAGTGTCTTTTTCATTGGGGTAACGATCTTTGGCTCTTTTTATTCTGAATACAGGGCCAAAGGTCAACGCTGCTGCCCTTATACAATTTATCAGGTTTCGTTATGTCTGTTGCAATGTTACATACGGTTCACTCTTTCATTAATATTATCGTTGGGTTTGTTTTGTAGGGACGTTAACATTCTGGCACATTTTTATTATCATCGGACTCTCTGCTATTTGTGCAGGGAGGTTATACCTGGGTCCATTTCCATTTCCATTTCCATTTTAATATTGATAGACTTTTTGTTTTCTTTTTTGTTTCTTGTTGTTTTTCCTTCTTTTTTTTTTTTTTTTTTTTTTTTTTCCCGCTCTCACCACCACCGCCGCATCACGCCTTCCGTTTTCTTCGTTTCTTTTCTGTTCTTCAACTGCTTCAACATCACCGCGCCCCATTTCCACACCACAGCCATCAGCCTCCAAGACGGGCGGGCGCAGTGTGCCATTTCCGGCGCACAAGCACACCCGTGCGGTACTCTCCTCGCCCCCACGCCACCAACAACACAGCGACCACGCGGCTTTCAGGCATGGCACGGCACGGCACCGGCGAAATGCGCCGCCCCCGCCCCTCCGCGCATCCGTCCGTCTCGCCACGTTCACTGACAGCCGCGTCTGCGGCTACACCACGACAACCACAACACAACACCGCTCCCCTCCCTGGCAACTCACATTGTTTTTCTCCTCCTCTTTTGCACAAACCACAACGCCGAGCACAGGCGCAAGCCACCCACACCGCGCCCCTCCCCGTCCCGTCTTTGGCCGCCGCTCCTCGTTTCCTCGTTTGCCCCCTCCCATCTCCCGAAATGCCATGCCAGCAGCGTTACGCATGCCCCTCCCCTGTCCACACAACACTACCGCCTAACGAACAGCCTTTTCCGGGCCACATCCAGGGCACGCCCACCTCCAAACACTGCCAATTCACGGACGCACACACACACACACACACACACACACACACACACTCACTTTCTCGACACCTTTCTGTACGGAGGGTGCGTCATCTCGACCGTGACAGAGTGACGGCAACTATCGACGATCCATTTCCCCCCCACTGGTAAAACATGTCCACTAACACCTACATACATCATTCAAGTACACAGACAATAGCATTACACACAATGGGAGGGCACACGAACATGGACGGCACGGCACTGTCATACACTCTTCCTCAGAACCATATCAACAAACGTTACGTACATCCGGGAAAGCGAAAGCGAACGCGAAAGCGAAAGCAAAAGCAAAGGCAAAGCCCAATGCAGCCGTCAAAGGTAACGTTCACCACGGCAGACACTTGCAGCCGCGCCGCCGTTAAACGCATTTCAGTGCGGCTCCAATACGCCTCCGACACGGGAACGTTCCGTTGCTCTACGAATGCGTTTCTCCCCTTTTTCCCTTCCTCTCTCTTTTGCCCCCCCTCCTTGCACTCTTGCCTCATTCCTCACGTTCTGCCCAGACATTCGACCGATCAAAGTCAACCTTTCGTTACCGTTCTCAGCGCGACGGTGTACAACAGTATGACGGGTGTGCCCAAGACTTCGGTTCAGTTGCGTGACGCCGGTCTATCGCGCCGATCGACAGTTACTCAGGGGGCGACGGATCGGACCACGTCACCGACACACAAAACACTTTCAAACAAACAAATACATACCGGATGGACACAGACAAACACGTGTACAGACATTCGCCAAACAAACGACCGCCGCCGCCGCCGTCGTCGTCTAGCGTGCATCTTGAATGACGACATCGGTGTGCGTGCGTCGTACGCAATCAGTCAGACACGGCTATCAAACATCAGAGTCGAATGGTACATCATCGTGCGTGTCGCCGTACACGTACAGTACAATACAACAACAATGCGTCTTAATGGCACGTTCATTTCAACGTCACTCACACACCTCCACGCTGCAGTTACGTCGCACCATTGTCAAACTCGGCGTACAGCAAAGGGAATAGTGGGCGGCAAAAAAAAACCAAACAAAAACATTTCACATTTCACCCTCGCCATGTATGATGTGCAAAAAAACAAACCCGCAAACGGCCGTCGTTACGGTGACACAAAAGTCGCCGATCACACTGTCCCCCCTCGCAGACGGGTAACACACACACACACACACACACACACACACACACACACACACACACACACACCAACAACACCAATGGGTCAAAAACCACGCCAACGAGGCGTGCCACCATTCCACGCCACGGCGACCAACCTCGTGGCCGTACCCCGCGCAACACGCTTTGACGCGCCCCCCCACCCACAATCAAAATGCACACATACATCACAGCCGTCCACACAAACAACAACAACAATTCCGCCCTTCCCGCAAAAGGCAAGTTGGTGGCCCTGAAAAGGGCCGTTTTGCCGCTCTCGCAACGGAGGAGCCTTCTCCATCCTTCCTTCCATTCCAGAGCCACCTCCTTACTTGGAGCTCGTGTACTTGGTCACCGCCTTCGTGCCCTCGCTCACGGCGTGCTTGGCCAGCTCGCCAGGCAGCAACAGCCGCACAGCGGTCTGGATCTCGCGGGACGTGATGGTCGAGCGCTTGTTGTAGTGCGCCAGGCGAGAAGCCTCGGCCGCAATGCGCTCGAAAATGTCGTTCACGAAGCTGTTCATGATGCTCATCGCCTTCGACGAGATGCCCGTGTCAGGGTGCACCTGCTTCAGCACCTTGTAGATGTAGATGGCATAGCTCTCCTTCCTCTTGCGCTTCTTCTTCTTGTCGCCCTTCGAAATGTTCTTCTGCGCCTTGCCAGCCTTCTTGGCGGCCTTCCCGCTAGTCTTGGGCGGCATCTCGAACCAACGTACGGCAGCAGCAACACCAGTAGCAAGCGCTCCGCTCTAGTCAGCGTCTCCCCACACAGTGGCACCCGCCGCCAGCCGCCGCCGCACCTTTACCAGCTCGCCCTGTTGCGGCCGCCGACCAATGGGGCGCGCGCGCAACCGGCCGCCGCACCCGAGCCCATAAAGCACCCCCACCCCGGCGCTAGAATGCCGCCTCTGCACGGCGAACGTGGACTGCAGTTCAGCGCCGTAGACAAAGCAAACGCGCTAGCCGACGTGTTCGAGAAGCAATTCACGCCAGCAGAGGCACAGGACAGGGAACACGTCGAAACAGTTCGCAGACAACTGGCCACCTTTTTAGCAGCAGAAGACGAAGATGAATACACGCCACTCTTCAGCCCTGAAGACGTGGCAGGAGCCATCAAGTCACTGCCAATAAAAAAGGCACCAGGCCACGACCAGCTCACCAACGAACTCCTAAAACATATCCCGCCACTGGCAATAACCCACTTAGCTGATATCTTCAATGAAATTACGCGATCACAAAAATTCCCGACCCAGTGGAAACATGCAGAAGTAGTCGCGATCGCAAAACCAGGGAAAGACCCGGTGTTCCCGCAGCACTACAGACCAATTAGTCTCCTGCCCACCCTCAGCAAACTGTACGAGCGCCTCCTCTTAACTCCGATTCAAGATCACATCAGAAGAGAGCAAATTATGCCAAAATTTCAATTCGGTTTCCAGCAACAACACTCCGCCCCCCAACAAATAATGAGGGTAGTTGAAGCAGCTACAGAAAGCTTCAACCGAAAGGGCTACTGCGGGATCGTCTTATTAGACGTCGCCAAGGCTTTTGATTCAGTCTGGCACACCGGAATCTTGCACAAAATGTACACCCAAGGCTTCCCAGGGACGATAGTAAAACTTATACAGAGCTATCTAACCAGTAGGACATTCTCCGTTAAGATCAATCGATCACAGTCGAGCAGGAGAAGAATACGCGCTGGAGTGCCCCAAGGGTCCGTACTGGGTCCTACCCTGTACAACCTTTACACAGCCGACATCCCTGTAACGCAGCACGTCCAAACAGCACAATATGCAGACGACACCGCCTTCTTCTCCTGCTCCACGAACAGGAACCTGGTAACGAGAAGACTACAAACGGCACTAAACAGGACTGACTCATGGGCCAAGAAATGGCGCATCTCATTGAATACTGAAAAGACCCAGGCACTTATGATAACAAGACGCATCGGGAAACGCCGCCCCCTAAGAAGACCCATCCAACTGCTGCAGCTACAAGGGCAAAATCTCCCCTGGAGAAACACGGCGAGATACCTCGGTGTGACACTGGACAAGCGACTAACTTGGAAGTGCCACATCGAGGAACTCCGCAAGAAAGCCCTTGGAAGGATGCAAGTCCTCTACCCTATATTGAATGAACGCAGTTCACTAGACCCCAGCACCGGAGTAGCGGTCTATAGAAGCCTTATTAGGCCGATACTGGAATACGCATGCCCCGTATGGGGCTATGCAGCCAGATCGACAATAGGCCGCCTACAAAAAATTCAAAACAGAGCTCTCCGGAGAGCCTTACACTTACCTCCGCGATTCCCCACAGCAGATCTACATGCTGCGGCGGATATCGATACACTACAAACACGGTTCCGAAACCTGGCAGAACAGTTCTATGCCACAGCCGGTACCGCACATAATGAACTCATCAACACACTTGGCCAATACGACCAAACAAATGATAAATACAAGCGACCCAAATCAGTACTCTCCTGAGTAAAACAACAGAACCACACACCTCTTACGAGTAAAATAACAGAACCACACACCTCTCACCACAACAGATAAAAACAAGAGAACAGTACATCCAAAACACACAGCCACAGTGAAGGAAATGTCCCCAAGGGACAATAACCTTCCCAGCAACACCTTCCAATAAGAGGAAGAAATTAGAGAGGAGCGCGCTGCGCCGGCGTCGCTGCGCGGCGGCCGGAAGTGGCGGACGCGGCCGGGTCGGCCGCGCCTGAGCCGACCGCGCCTGCCAACACAAAGGCCGACCGGGCCACGTGCAGCGGCGGCCAGCAGGGCCAGGTAGCAGCGGAACAAAGCGCCTGCGCTGTGACGGCTAGCGCGCCCCCCGAGGCGGCCGGGCGGCTGCGCCCCGAGGTGAATGCGCAAAAGCACGAAGGCGCGGAGGCGGGTGCGCGCGGGCGGCGGAAGGAAACCGATACCGCCGGCGCGGGCTCGCCACCGCGGGGGAATGCCGGAGCGGAGGAACCTCGGAGCGTTGCTGGGGTGTGCGCTGAGGGGAGCGAGCGATGCGGAAGCAGCGCAGAGATCGCCACGCAGGAAATTGACGACGAGGGATTCCAGCTGGCACGTAAAACCGCCAGACGATCCCCCGTCTTAGACACACCAGCCCCAATACACACCGCCAACAGATTCGACGCGGTGGGAGAATCTGCGCAAAATGCACCGCCAGAAGCAGATGACACTGAGGGAAACGAACAACACAAATCCCTCAGAATCCCGCCCATAGTCGTGCAATTCGAAAATGACTATAAAGCACTTTACGATGTCATCACGAACACGGTAGGGCAAGACAGATTCACCGCCAAAACAACTGGCGGTGACAAAGTTAAGATCACTCTTAGAAACGTCGACGACTACAAGGCAGTGAGGAAGGTGCTAGAGGAGCGGAAACTTCATTTCTACACCTTCCCACTAGCAGCGAGAAGGCCGATTAGACTGGTGTTCCGCGGTGTACCACATACCACCGACACTGCGGACATCAAACAGTTCCTTCAGGAGGAAGGTTTCGAGGTTAGTTCGGTGGTGTTGACGCGACCGAACCGACCCTGGCCCCTTCATACGGTCACCCTCCCAGACTCTGCCCAAAACCGAAAGATCTGGGAGGTCAAAAGGATACTGGCGCTAACGGTCACTCCCGAGAAGCTCAAAAAGAGATCGGGACCAGGCCGCTGCTATAACTGCCAGGCCCTAGGACACATCGCGCGAGACTGCACGATGCCAGTGGTGTGCGTCAGATGCACTGAACACCACACTTACGAGCAGTGCAAACTGCCAAGGGGGGAGGGAAAAGAAAAGTGCGCCAATTGCAGGGGAGCGCACCCAGCCAGCTACTTAGGATGTCCTGAGTACAGAGCTGCAAGGGACAGGCAGAGGGGCAAAGCTATCAATAAAACCCCGAATCACAATAGGAGCATGCCAGCACCCAGGCCACCCCCCCCACCACCCCAGAGAAGAAACCAGGACACAGTAAGAACACAGGTCTTCGCATCTACCAAATATTCCCGTGCACTTACCGGTGACCCACCCGACCCGCCGAACCACCTACCACCACCACCACACACCAGTAAACAGGTTCCTCAAGCTGATGGAAGCCCTAGGGAAGTCAGTCCACCACGCCATCCACAAACCAGTCCGCGAGAAGCAGTCGAGTCTGCTGCAATCCAGCAACTCGCGTCGTCCATCCGACTGCTACAGGCACAGATGACCCAGCTAGTGGGCATTCTAGCAACATTGACGCAGCTCCCCGCCGACCTCAGATCGGCAGCACAGCAGTCGCCTGTAGCAGCGACAGCCACAGGAAAAATTGTCCCCCACCATGGATAGGAGACCTAATATACAAGGTCTCAAAATATGCGCGTTTAACGCAGACAACCTTACTCGCCAACCCACGGAGTTTAGAGAATTCATACAGGAAGAAAAAGTTGACATATGCCTAGTGGGAGAAACATTCCTCAAACCAGGACTAAGAGTTTCTGTACCAAACTACATTTGTTACAGAAACGACCGACCCACTCACGGAGGCGGGGTAGCGGTATATGTCAAAAAAGGTATCAGACACCATCAAATATACCCCCCCAATACAGCAGAAATAGAAACAGCGGCAATCGAAGTGGCTACAGTAACTGGCCCCCTAACAGTCGTTGCAGTGTATCGCCCCCCTTCCCAAAGACTAGAAGAGGACGACATAGCTGCACTAAGTCGCATTAGAGGCAAACTACTAATAGCAGGGGACCTAAATGCCAAGCACGCGGACTGGAACTCGAGACGCCGAAATCAAGCTGGTCAACAACTGCAACGACTCGCGCGCACACACCAGTTACAAATATGGGGCCCAGAGGAACCGACACACTTCCCAAAGAACGGAGGAAGACCGGACGTCCTCGACATAGCCATCACAAAGAATCTGGTGGGCTTTGTATCCGCGACATCGGTAAACAGAATGTCGTCGGACCACAATCCCGTGATTTTCGAGGTCGACATGGGAGAATGGCTCTCTAGCCCACAACGGCATGCGACATACAAGCGCATCAATAAGGAGCAATTCAGCAATGCAGTAGCAGCTGAACTTGCCCAGACCCCGCCTCCAACTGCAGAGACAGCAGAACAGGCACTAGACGACCTCACAAGAGCGATCCTACAAGCTGCTGAGGGAGCCACACCGCCTCCTGCGGGGCCCCCCCGCTCCAGGCAACTCCCACCGCACTTGCTTGCGCAAATACGGCACAAAAACAGGATCGCCAAAGAGTGGAAGCTCACCAGAAATAGGGATACACGGAGGCTACTCAATAGGCTACAGAGAGAGCTGAAAGCTGATCTCAATGAGTACCGCAACCAACAATGGTCGGCAAGGCTCTCAGCTCTCAAACTAGACGACAATAGTTTATGGCAAGCCACCAAACAGTACACAAAAAGACGCGCAAAAATGCCACCACTCCATGGCGAACGCGGACTGCAGTTCAGCCCCATCGACAAAGCTAACGCACTAGCCGACGTGTTCGAAAAACAGTTCAGACCAGCAGAAGTACAGGACAGAGAACACGTCGCAACAGTCCGCAGAGAACTGGCCGTGTTCCTGGAAGCAGACGACGAAGATGACTACACGCCACTCTTCAATACTGAAGATGTGGCGCGCTGCATCAAGTCCCTGCCCACCAGGAAAACCCCGGGTCACGACCAGGTCACAAATGAATTGCTGAAACTCCTCCCGCCTCTGGCAATCACCCACCTGACCGATATAGTTAATGAACTGACGCGATCACAAAAATTCCCGGCGCAGTGGAAGCACGCAGAAGTTATTGCGATCGCGAAACCAGGAAAAGACCCGGTGTTCCCGCAACACTATAGACCAATTAGTCTACTGCCTACCCTCAGTAAACTTTACGAGCGCCTCCTACTAACCCCCATACAGGACTATATCACAAGAGAGCAGATTCTGCCGAAATTCCAATTCGGATTTAGGCAAAGACACTCCGCCCCCCAGCAAATCATGAGGGTGGTTGAAGCAGCCACAGACAGCTTCAACCGAAAGGGCTACTGCGGGCTTGTCTTGTTAGACGTAGCAAAAGCCTTCGACTCAGTCTGGCACACCGGGATATTACACAAGATGTACACCCTAGGCTTCCCCGGAAAGATAGTCAAAATCGTTAAAAACTATCTCTCCGGTAGGACTTTCTCAGTCAAGATCGATGGATCCCTGTCGACCAGGAGAAGAATCAGTGCAGGCGTGCCCCAGGGCTCAGTCCTGGGACCCGTCCTCTACAGTGTCTACACTGCTGACATCCCTACGACTCAGCATGTAAACACTGCACAGTACGCAGACGACACTGCATTCTTCTCCTGCTCGACAAACAGGAACCTGGTTACAAGGCGTCTGCAAACCGCCCTAAACAGGACGGAAAACTGGGCAAAGCAGTGGCGCATCTCAATTAACTCTGAGAAAACACAAGCCATGCTGCTCACCAGACGCTATGGGAAACGCCGACCCCCAAGAAGACCATACCAACTGCTGAGATTGCAGGGGCAGAATTTGCCATGGAGAAATTCTGCGAAGTACCTCGGTGTCACACTTGACAGACGCCTGACATGGAAGTGCCACATAGAGGAGCTTCGCAGAAAGGCTCACGCCAGGATGCAGATTCTGTACCCTGTCTTGAACAGCACCAGTTCCCTCGACCCCGCAACAGGAGTAGCGATCTATCGAAGTCTAATTCGACCGATACTGGAATATGCGTGCCCTGTATGGGGCTACGCAGCCAGATCGACGATAGATCGCTTACAAAAGACTCAAAACAGAGCGTTAAGACGAGCCCTACACGTCCCCACGCGCTTCCCCACGGCAGATTTGCACGAAGCCGCAGACATAGAGCCAATCACCACAAGATTCCGCGCCCTGGCAGAAGTGTTCTACGCCACGGCGCGGAAGTCAGAAAACGAATTAATCAACACCCTTGGGCAATACGAACCCCATAGGCAGAGATATAACAGACCCAAGTCGTTACTCCTGCAGTAGCAGAAAAAGAACAACTAAAGAAAACTCTCAACGAACAGCAACCAACAAAAGCAAAGAAACAAAAACAACACAAAAGAAAAGAGGAGGAAATGTCCTAATGTGACAACAACCTCCACCAGCACACCCTCTAAAGGTAGAGGAATAAAAGAGAGAAGCAGCTGCGCCGGCATACGCTGAGCAGCAGCCGGTGCGAACGCACGCGTGTTAGGCTACGCTAGTTCCACCGACCGCGCTGACTGTGAAGCCTTAGGAACCTCGCTTGCGAGGAACACTGCGGGGGCATTTGGTGAATTCCAGTGCAGCCCCGAGTGAGAAGTGTCCCGGTTGTGTTCTTGTTAGGGCACAAACGGGCCTTGTAGGGCCAGCGGTTTCGTTTAGAATCGTGCAAGGCGGCACCCTGAGCTTTTTAGCGTCAGCGGGAGCCGTTGGGCAAATTGTCGTTGTGTTTGGTGAGTTGGAGCGGCGCCTTGGGAGTCGCTGCAGTTATTACTGCCGCGACGCAAGGCGCGTCTTCTTGTTGCCGTGGGCTGTTTTGCCGCCCGGCTCGGGCGCCCCAGCTGCCGCGGGGTATCTCCCTGCTCCCCCGAGAAGTAGGGCATTTACGTGTCAGGGCCTGGAAGACGACCAGAACCGCCAGGAACTGCTCGCCGGCCAGTATACCCGCGCACGTCAGACGTTAGGGCTGAGTGTTGGCCGGAAACGTATACGGTGTCAACAAAGGCCTCACTCAGCAATCCCTTGGCAGCCCTTGACTTTGCCGCCCCCACCCTGCGCATGGAGATGGAAGACTCGGTGGAGATCCATGTGGCGAGAGAAGGGACGAGTTTCACGATAGAAAGGAGGGATCGCAGGGGACTAGGCTCGATACTCAATTGCCCGCTAATTCAGAACGTTCTTCCACACCTCGACCCCGAAGAGGAGAAGAGGCTGATGGAGAGAGTTATTAGGACGGAAAAACGTAGGGAACGGAGGAGAGAGGAACAACGGAGGGAACAGACAAGACAAGACACAAAAATCAGTAGGGAAATAGAGAGGAAAGCAGAAAGGAAAATTCTCCCAAAGGCGACAGCAAAACTGCTCGTCAGGGAGAAAAGGAAACGCGCTAAGTCACCAAAGCGCAAAGCAGATGCGCCTGTGCTTCCTTCTCTAGCTTTCCAAACACAGTCAGACATAGATAGGGCGGACACAGTTGCAGGGCAGGCCAATCCAGGCCCAAGCAACACACACGTGAGGGAACCGACTGCGACTGACGAGCCCTCCGCAGACGCACTAGCGACAGACGGGACTGCAAATGACGAACCAAAAGCAGGCACGACTGCGACAGACGCGCCTCCCGCTGACGCACTAGTGACAGACGAGACTGCAAATGACGAACCAAAAGCAGACACGTCCTCCCTAACACACAACACACATGACACACCGGCCCAAATACACAACACACACAACACCATACACGACACACCGGCCACGGACTCGCCCCAGAGCCCAGAGCCGGCACACACAGGCACCAGCGCAGCAGCAGAGAATTCGCCCGCCACAGCCGAGGAACCGGAAGATAACGGGACCTTCGAACTGGCGCGGCGCACGGCCAAGGCCACGCCACCACCAACCGCGGCCGGCACTGCATGCGCCACACAAAATAAATTCGCCGCGCTCGATGAAGACGCGCAAGCACAAGCACCACCACCACCGATACAGCAAAACACACACACCCCAAAGCACGAAAAACTGCCACCCATAGTAGCCACATTTCCCGACACATACAAAAAGATGTACGATCTTATCACCGCCGCCGTAGGCGACGAGCGCTTCCACGCAAAATCCGCCGGCGGGGATAAGATCAAAATCACCTTAAAAACACTAGAAGACTACACCACCATCAAGAACACACTAAAAACACACAAGATAGCGCACTACACGTACCCAACAGGCGCACAGAAGACCCTGAAAGTCGTTCTGAGAGGCTTCCCCACACGCACCGATCCCGTCGATATCAAAGAAGCCATAACGGCGAAAGGATACGACGTAAGATCGGTGCGCAAACAGGGCTCAAAGAACCGAGACCCGCTCTACTGTGCCACACTAACCGACACCCCACAGCACCGGAAGCTGTTCCAGGAAACCCGACTAATGGGCCTTGGAATAACTACGGAACCACTGAAGCAGAGAGCAAGGGCACCTCAGTGCTTCAATTGCCAAATCATCGGGCATGTTAACTATCACTGCGATATGCCACCACGCTGCGTGAAGTGCGCTGGCAACCACGCGTCCAGGGAGTGCCGAATGACACCCCAAGACAAACCAAAATGCGCCAACTGCAGTGGCGCCCACACAGCCAGTTACCAAGGCTGTCCAGCACACAAGAGGGCCAAAACCCGACAAACAGGGCAAATCACAAACTACAGAAACACTAACCAAGCACTAACACGAAACAACACTAACAAACGAACCAGCACCACTCAAAAAACGCAAACTGAAGACACAAAAACAAAACCACGAAACAAAGAAAAAGAAGACAACACAAACACGCAAACTACCGGCCCAAGTACACGAACACAGGACGACACACGCTCTTACGCAAGAGCAGTATCACCCGCAAAGACCCCCACAACCGAAAACACGAACCCAGCAGCAACAACAACACAAACAAGCAACACACCCATACACCACTTCTCCCAAGCCCTGACGGAAGTCATCAAGCTCATGGACAAGCTCATGCAGACCATGACAAAGAAATTTGACCAGCTCTCCGCCGACATCTCATCGGCAGTTAGGCCCTCGCAGACCACTGCGACAACAAGCGCTACAACACCGCAGCATGGCTAGGCCAGCAATTCAGGGTTTCAAACTATGCACGTTTAACGCCATGAGCCTCTTCCCCCAGGGTCTAGAATTTAGACAATTCCTGGCGGAAGAAGAAATAGACATATGCATGGTGCAGGAGACCAACCTGAAACCGGGAATCAGAGTTTCTGCACCAAACTACCTCTGCTACAGACGAGACCGACCAACTGCAGGGGGCGGGGTAGCAATCTATATAAAAAGGGGGATTCCGCACCACCAGATTCACACACCAGAAATGACGCAGTTGGAAACAGTAGCACTAGAGGTACAGACATCCACAGGACCGGTAACTGTGGTGTCAGCATATCGACAACCCAAAAACCACAGGTTAGTTGAAGACGACATCGTCAAATTAGGACAAATTGGAGGCAAGCTGATACTTGGAGGAGACCTTAACTCCAAGCACTCCGACTGGAACTCCAGAAGGACGAACCAAGCCGGCCGACAGTTGAAAAGCATTGCGCGCATCCACCACATGCACGTGTGGGCCCCCGAGGAGCCCACACACTTTCCCAGAAACGGAAACAACCCGGATGTAATCGACGTAGCAATCACGAAAGGTCTCGCAGGGTTTGTGACGGCGCATTCACTGAATAGAATGTCGTCCGATCACAATCCCGTCACATTCGAGATTGACATGGGCGGCTGGCTACCGCGCAACCAGCATTCAACCTCGTACAAACACATCGACTGGGAAAGATTCAAAACACAAGTCATGGAAGAACTTACCAACACCCCGCTCCCGACAGAGGACACAGAACAAACGCTGAGTACTCTCACAGACGCGGTCCTGCAAGCAGCACAGGGCGCAACACCTGAACAACCTCCGCCCCCTCCCCACACACAGCGACTGCCACCCCAGCTGCTTGCCCAGATTAGGCACAAAAACAGGACCGCGAAGGAATGGAAACTTACGCGAAATCCGGACACCAGGAAGCTGCTTAATAGGCTACAGAGAGAACTTAAGGTGGCGCTCACTGAGCACAGAAACCAGCAATGGTCAAACCGCCTTACAGCTCTCAAAGTGCAGGACAACAGCCTCTGGCAAGCCACCAAGCAGTTCACTAAAAGACGCGCAAGAATGCCGCCTCTGCAGGGCGAGAGAGGACTAGTGTTCAGCGCCCAAGATAAAGCCAACGCACTCGCCGACGTCTTCGAGAAACAGTTCACACCAGCAGAGGCGCAGGATCACGAACATGAAAGAATGGTCCGCAGACAACTAACCGCATTTCTGGCAGCGGATGACGACGTCGATGACGATCCACCTGCCTTCTCCACGGAGGAGGTAGCGAAAGCCATCAAATCGCTGCCCAACAAGAAAGCCCCAGGACACGATCTCCTCACCAATGAACTGCTTAAGCACCTGCCCCAGCTAGCGATAGAAAAATTGACAGAGACGTTCAACGAAATCACGCGATCACAAAAATTCCCTAAACAGTGGAAACATGCGGAAGTGGTCGCGATCGCTAAGCCTGGAAAAGATCCCATCTTTCCCCAGCACCATCGCCCCATAAGCCTACTCCCAACACTGAGTAAGCTGTACGAGCGCCTCCTTCTAGTGCACATAGACAGGCACATAAGAAGAGAGAACATGCTCCCCAAATTCCAGTTCGGATTTCGCAACCAACACTCAGCACCCCAACAACTCATGCGAGTGGTCGAAGCCGCAACAGAAGCCTTTAACCGGAAAGGTTACTGTGGACTAGTGCTGCTAGACGTAGCCAAGGCCTTCGACAGTGTGTGGCACACTGGACTACTGTACAAATTGTACACATTAGGATTCCCTGGCCATGTCGTTAAGCTCCTGAAGAGCTACCTAGCCAACCGCACATTTTGCGTCAAAGTGGACACTGCGAGGTCCTCAAAGCGCACCATCGAAGCTGGAGTACCACAGGGCTCGGTGTTAGGCCCAATACTGTACAACCTGTACACGGCCGACACACCATCTGCCCCACAGACCCAGACAGCCCAATACGCCGACGACACGGCATTCTTCGCCGTTAGTACAAATAGGGGGATAGTGACGACAAGACTCCAAAATCTTCTACACCAGACGGAAGCCTGGGCCAGGAAATGGCGGATTACAATAAATGGGGAGAAAACACAAGCAATAATGCTCACCCAAAGGAGAGGCAAACGCAACCCTGACCACCGCCGACGACAAAACAGACAACTAAGACTACACAGACGAGACATCCCATGGAGGGCCACGGCCAAATACCTGGGTGTCACGCTTGACAAAAGACTGACATGGCGCACACATATCGACGACATCAGAAGGAAGGCCAGTGCCAGACTCAACGACATTTACCCCATACTAAATACAGAAAGCAGCTTGGCGGCAACTACAGGAGTGAGGCTGTACTGTACGCTTGTCCGCCCTATCATCGAATATGCCTGCCCAGTCTGGGGCTATGCAGCCAAAACGCACCTGCAAAGGCTGCAGAGAGTCCAAAATCGGGCACTCAGACGGGCAATTCACGTCAGGACGCGCTTCCCCACTGCCGACACCCACGAGGCAACGGAAGTAAAGATGCTGAAAGATAGGTTCAGAGAACTCGCGGTAGCATTCTACCAAACTGCGAGCCACTCCGATAACCAACTGATAAGCAACTTAGGGAATTACGACACAGACAACCTAAAATACAGGAGGCCAAAATGCATCCTAAGTTAAAAACAAAACAAAAAAAAAAACTACCATAAACAAAGTAGCGGTTCACAAAACAAAAAAGCATAAAAAGCAAGGGTAAAAACTAAAAGTAAGGTGCATGTAAAATGCAAAATTTAACGTATAGACTTGGAGGAAATGTCAAAGGACAAAAACCTCCACCACAAGACTACTCAACGTCCGAGTACGTCATATATGCGAGAGAGAGCTGCGCCGGCACACTTCGAGTGTTGCCGTTGTGCTGAGAGGACGTCTCCGCTGCCGACCGCCAGTCGCAGCATCCGAAGCGCCGACGCTCCGCACCACGCCGTAGTAGGGGTCCAGCGCCGCGCGCTGATTGGCTCCCGCGCCCCCCCACCACTGAGGCACTCACCGCCCCGCCGCTGACGCTGCGCCGAGACGCGGGTATAAGTACCCCGCCGCCAGGCGCTGCAAACCAGAAGCAAGCCAGCAGCGGTAGCGGTCACTTCGGTGACTGCTGCTCACTAGCAGCTTCCAGGCCTAACAGGCAGAAGAATCTCCCGCCGGGATACTCGGAGGTCGACTTCGAGACTCTCGCCGCCAGAAGACTCGAAGATCGCCGAGAACTCCGAGAGCAGGCGAACAGAAGACATCGTCTCCCCGCTACAACGGAGACGAAAAAGCAAAATTGTCGTACAAGAGTCAACAGACTCACAGCTCCTGTGTGCCTGCACACAAACTCTCTTCCGGCCTGCAATAGGGATTGATCAGAATCAATCGCTATTGCGCCTAGGGACCGCTAGGGCATTTTGTAAGTCAGGGCCCCCTTCACGTGGGACAAGCTCGCGCTTACTCGATTAGCAATCTGTCATCTTTCTCCCCACTTCTGACACGCCCCGAAAATGAATAGGGACACACGAACACCAACGCCAAATTCCCGCCAAGGGCCACCGTCGCCTTCCTCCCGCGACTACCTGGAAGACCAGGCGGAATTCCAGGTGGCGCTGAGAGACGCGGCATCCACAACCGCAAGCAGGAGGTCTACCAGCCGCGGCAGTCCAAGTGACATGCCGCAAACCACAGCAGCCGACCTCACGCCTGCAGCAGCGACTACTACCGCAAGGACAACCGATGCAGCATCAGCGCCCGAGGATCCAGAACCCCAGCAGCAGATGGACTTCGAGGAGGAGTCAAGGAAGAGGAAGAATGCCGACTCTCCAACCGCCTCCACCTCCACCGCCCCCACAACTAGGGACAAACGTGCAAGAGGCACCACAGATGAGGACGGCTTCATAAGGGCCACCCGCACAGTGCCACCCAGACACCTGCAAACCGCCGCACCGGCAGCCACAGCAAATGCGTTCCAGGCACTAGAAACCGTCGACGGAAGAGACCAACCGGTCCCAGCCCCGAGGCCAAGCACGAAACTCCCTCCAATCATCATACAATGCGAAGAGATGTATGATGAACTGTTAGAAGCCATCAGAGCAGTCGCAACATCGCCCTTCCAGTTTAAAACAGCTGGGAAGGACGTATACCGACTACACATCCAGACGCTTGAAGACTTCGAAAAGACGACCGAAGAACTGAAAAAAAGGAACTGGGGCTACTACACGTACTCCACAGTCAAAGACAGCCCCATAAACCTTGTCATGAGGGGCCTGCCATTCCGAACATCTATCGCTAAGGTGAAAGCAGAGCTAGAGAAGATCCAGATCACCACTCGCTCCATCACGCGAGTCAAGTCACCCAAGACGGGGGAAGATACGCCGCTACTGGAGATTGTGGCAGCTGACACTCCTGACAACAGACGTCTACGAAACCTCACCTCCCTTGCCAACACTGACGTCACCATGGAGAAACCAAGAAGACGGAAGGGTCCGCGCAGGTGCTACAGATGCCAAGGCCTAGACCATATAGCCAGACACTGCACAATGCAGGTAAAATGCCCCAAGTGTGCAGGAAACCACCCAGCCACAGAATGCCAAAAGGAAAAAGACGCGCCGCCCACATGTGCCCGCTGTCACAAGCAACACCCCGCAAACTACATGGGGTGTGAAGTTGTAAAGGCTCACATTGCCAGGCAACGGCGCCCACCAGCGAACCGGCGACCAGGAGTTACATACGCCAACGCAACAACGAGAGACAATCGGCAACGAAACATCCCGCACCGACCTGCGCCACCTCCCCCGATAACAACCAAGACAACCCACATGCAGACAACAGTTCAACCGACACCGCCAGAAGACAACAGCCCAGTCACCATGCGCATGCTCAAAGAAGCAGTTGCTGCCGCAGTTGCATCCGCCATGGAGGTTATGACGAGGAACATAGCCAGCCAGGTGAACACCGCAGTACAAGCCGCCCTAGGGGCAATGACCAATGCTCCCAACAGAATATAATGGCTGCACAACGCCAAGGACTAACCGTCGTCGCCTGGAATGCTGGGCGCAAGCTGTTTGATCAGCAGGGAGAATTCAGGCAATTCCTGCACGATGAGAGAGTGGACATCTGCCTAGTGCAGGAAACCAGCCTGAAACCTGGAATCAACGTTAGGGCGGCAAACTTCAATTGTTACCGTACCGACAGGCTGACTGCTGGAGGGGGAACCGCAGTGTATGTGAGAACATCACTACAACAACACCCCATTAACCTTCCGCAACTGACAACAACAGAGGCCACCGGAGTAGCTGTCAAGACAACTCGTGGGACAATAAACTTCATATCGCTATACAGACCACCCGCAGGAAACCTTGACCCGCAGGACTTCGACGAGCTCCTCACGATCCCAGGAAATGTGTTCCTCGCGGGAGATTTCAACGCGAAGCACGTCAGCTGGAACAGTCGCCTAACAAACGTGAGTGGAAGAAGACTGCACAGAACTGTGATCCGAAACAACGCCAACGTGATCGCCCCCTTTGAGCCCACTATCTATCCAAGAAGCAGAGGGCAACCAGATGTCATAGACTTCGCTGTAGTAAAGGGTCTACAGTTAGACGCATCAGCCACTCCACTCTGCGCACTGTCCTCCGACCATGTTCCCGTCGTGTTCGACATCGACCTGCACGGAACAGAAAAGCAGCACAGAGGTATAAACATAAGCGGGATTAACTGGGAAACATACCGAGAGACCCTGGAAGAGACACTAAGTATGGTCCCAGACCCAGAAACGGCAGGAACGGAGGCCACACTAATGCACATCACGACGCACGCACTAGAAGCAGCAGCGGCAGCAGTCCCACAAAGACAGCAGCGACCAAGAGACAACCACAGACAGTTACCACAGGAAGTGCTTCTACTAATCACAAGGAAAAACAGGCTGAACAGGGAATGGCATGCAACAAGACTCCCCGCCACCAAGCGGGAAGTAAATAGACTCCAAAGAGAAATCAAATCAGCAGTACAACACCACAGGAACAAAGAGTGGGCAGACAAAGTAGCAACGCTAAACCTCCAGGACCAGTCAGCCTGGAAGACTGTAAAACACATCCTAAACCACACGAGCCGCATACCACCCCTCACGGTCGGGAACGATACAATCTGCGAACCGGACGCTAAGGCGAACGCACTAGCGGACGTGTTCGCAAGCAAATTCCGGCCCATCGACCAACCAGTCGACCAGGCACACATAGATACAGTAGCTCAACGACTGCCGGCTTTCCTAGCCCACCGAGATGAACTAGACCACATAGAGGGCATATCGGAAGAAGAAGTCGCAGCACAAATACGCTGGATCAACACAAAGAAAGCAAGTGGACCCGACCTACTCACAAATATGCTAATCAAGCAAATGCCTCCGACAGCCATTCCGCTACTGACAGCAGCCTTCAACAACATAATAAACACAGGCAGCTACCCGAAGGCCTGGAAGCACGCTGAGATCATAGCGATCCCAAAACCAGGAAAAGATCACAAGCAACCAGAAAGCTACAGGCCAATCAGCCTGTTGCCCGCAGTGTCCAAAATATTCGAAAGAATATATGCTAAAAAACTGCTAAAACATGTACAGGATGAGAGAATACTGCCAGACGTCCAGTTCGGGTTTAGAAGCGGTCACTCCACCACCCAGCAATTATTACGACTTGTCGAGGAAGCCCTCGATGCCAGGGAGAGACGTGAATACTTCGCAGCGATATTCCTCGATGTCGCGGCAGCCTTCGACACAGTGTGGCACGAGGGCCTCTTGTACAAGCTGCTCACGCAAGGGGTACCCGTGTCACACGTCACACTGCTGAAGAGCTACATCGAGGGAAGAACCTTCCACGTAAGGGCGCAGGAGGGGACCTCCACTGTACGACCCATCAACGCTGGTGTACCGCAGGGCAGCGTCCTGGGACCTCTGCTATACATACTATACACAGCCGACACCCCAACGATAGACAGAGTCCACCTAGCCTTGTATGCAGACGACACTGCCCTGTACTCACGCAGCACCAACGCAGGACATCTACAAAGAAGACTGCAGAATGCCTGTGATGAACTAACGTCATGGGCCACAAAATGGCGCCTCTCGTTCAATGCGGCAAAAACACAGGCCATCACAATATGCCGCAAGCATATCCCCAGAAATTACCAACAAGTAGAAGTAAGGGGCACGCCAGTACCATGGTCCAGGACGGCGAAATATCTGGGGGTAACGATGGATCGGTACCTCACCTGGAAACCGCACATAGTGGACACTCGGAAGAAAGCCTATGGACGACTACAAGCCCTCTACCCAATATTGAACGAGACCTCGACGCTGCCGCCACGACTGGGAGTCATCATCTACCTCGCACAGGTGCGGCCTATACTGGAGTACGCCGCGGTTGTGTGGGGTAACGCTGCTCCCACACACCTCAAGAAACTACAGACTGTGCAGAGCCGCGCCCTGAAGAGAGCGCTGCGCCTCCCACACCGGTTCTCCACAGCGGAGGTACACCGGATGGCGGACGTGCAGCTACTCACCACCAGGATACGGCAGACCGCAACCATATTCTACGAGAAAACGAGGGACTCACCAAACCCGCTCATCCAGCAACTAGGACAGCGGGTCCACCGACTAGCCACGACCAGATGGCCGGACCTCCTGCGTGAATGAATGAGTGAATGAGCGTATGAATGTGAAAAAACAGATGACCCAGAGTCAACTAACTCATCCCTGTCCCAACAACCAACCCCCCTTAGAATAGAAAAATACTAAGCAGACAGCCAGCCTGGCTGCCACCCACAAACGCATCCGAACACCCCTCCCTTAGGATTAACTACCATGCAACCGATCAACAGGGCTGCTCACCCCCCAGTGCAATAAGCCACCAACCCTGCTCCCTCCACTAGCGATAAGACCCAGGCCCCACAGACTAGCATCTAAGCAACCCCCCGCCCCCCCTCACATCCCTAGATTTAAGGACGCACCCATACCAACTTAGAATATAAGAACGCCCATGCAAATAATAAAATTCAGGCCCCACAAACCAGACGGTCGAACGCCCGCACGTCTGTCTCAGAAGCAAAATTGTAAAGGGCTCCACTCATCCCCATCATCACTAGAATTAAGAACACTCCAACAGCACCTAGTATGTAAGTCATCATGCACCATCAGCATATCGATAACCCATACCCATCAACACCAGGCTGTCCATGTCCACCAGCCTCCCACAGCGCAAAATTGTCGTTGGGACAAGTGTCATCATCATCACTAGCTCCTAAGTTTCATCACAATATCTCACACCTAATTATAAATATATAGAAATACATGCTTATCTCTAACTATCCCACTCTATCTATCAAATAAACTCCGACTGCTCCATTCTGTTATATATATATATATTAAAAAAAAAAAAAAAAAAAAAAAAAAAAAAAAAAAAAAAAAAAAAAAACCGCTCCCCAGCCATCAATTTGATTCACAACAGACCGCTGCTACTTGCAGCAAATGTAGATATAAAAGCAGCAGCAGATACACCAAAATCGACCACACTACCACTGAATTTCTCAACCCAGCAACAATGTCAGAAGGAAATGCAGCAATGCAAACACTTCTCAAACACCGAGGTGCCCAGGAACCTCGATTAAGATGCTGCAGCGGCTGCGCCGGCACGCACTCCGCTGCTCGACTCGCTGCCGCTCGCACCGGTCGTTTTCGTTTCCGTTTCGTGTGCACCGTCGCTAGCCCATCGCCATGTCCGGACGCGGAAAGGGAGGCAAAGTCAAGGGCAAGTCAAAGTCCCGCTCAAGCAGGGCTGGGCTCCAGTTCCCGGTCGGCAGAATCCACCGCCTCCTGCGCAAGGGAAACTACGCAGAGCGCGTCGGCGCCGGGGCGCCCGTCTACCTCGCCGCCGTCATGGAGTACCTCGCGGCTGAGGTGCTCGAGCTGGCCGGAAACGCGGCCCGCGACAACAAGAAGACGCGCATCATCCCGCGCCACCTGCAGCTTGCCATCCGCAACGACGAGGAGCTCAACAAGCTCCTGTCGGGCGTCACCATCGCACAGGGTGGTGTCCTGCCCAACATCCAGGCCGTCCTGCTGCCAAAGAAGACCGAGAAGAAGGCCTAAAGGAGGCCAGGCAATCGCAGCGCCGCGTGCTCCCCTGCACGCAACGCGCTTTGCCGGCTCGGCTCGGCCCACAACAATCGGCCCTTTTCAGGGCCACCACACAAACCTACGTCCAAAGCAAAATTTCAGTCGTCCTCGCCGCACCTTGTTTTGTTTTAACTTTGCACTGTCACAGCACAGCCGCCGCCGGCGCACGTCCGCCATCTTGTCGTCCACACAGCCCGTGTGGCCCAACACACACACACACATTTTGCACGGTCGCAGTCGCCTTCCAAACCGACAACGGCAGCAATAATGACCATTGTTAAAGGGAGGCGTGTCGACACACCGCCCTCCACTCCCGCGCGCAACGGCCGTCGACACGAACGAAACAGCTGATCCGGCCGCCTTGCCTCGGAAACCCCAACGCCGCCGCAAACAAACACACAGAGCCAAACCACGCAAGCAAATAATCACCGCCTCTCGCACAACAACACACAGCCCGCCATCTCCGTCGCGATCGATACAACGACACACAAACGAAGCAGCTCCACACACAGCCAGCCACATGACACGTTTCCTTTCCTTCTCCCCTCCCAGTCACATCACGTCGCTCAAACACGGAAACAAACAAACAAACAACACAGCGCACACACGCAGCAACAACACAGACTCTTTCGCACTTTTCAACTTCCGAACAGTGTGGTGGCCCTGAAAAGGGCCGTTTTCTAGTCTCTCCCACCCACAAGCACGGCCGCGGGAAGGCCAGCGCCCGCTGCGACGCAGCCTAACCGCCGAAACCGTACAGGGTGCGCCCCTGCCTCTTCAGGGCGTACACCACGTCCATGGCCGTCACAGTCTTGCGCTTGGCGTGCTCAGTGTACGTCACCGCGTCGCGGATCACGTTCTCCAGGAACACCTTCAGCACCCCGCGGGTCTCCTCGTAGATCAGACCAGAGATGCGCTTCACGCCGCCCCTGCGAGCCAGGCGGCGGATGGCGGGCTTCGTGATGCCCTGGATGTTGTCGCGCAACACCTTGCGGTGCCGCTTGGCGCCACCCTTGCCGAGCCCCTTTCCTCCCTTGCCGCGGCCTGTCATCCTTCCTTCCTCGGGCAAAGCAAAACGTGCACAAACAGCAGCTGCAGCGGCTGGCGAGTCGGCTACGGTCTGCGCCCAGCGCGCCCGCCGCCCCCCTATATAGACTCTGGCCCGCCCTCCCCCCACCACGCGCAACCGAGGGCATATAAGCGCAGCACGGAGGCGCGCGGGCCCGTTGTCAAGGCAGCACCGGACGCCGCGCCGCACCTAACCTCCACGCACGCCGCTCCGCTACCGCTACCGCTACCGCCATGGCCCGCACAAAGCAAACGGCCCGCAAGTCCACCGGCGGAAAGGCGCCGCGCAAACAGCTCGCCACCAAGGCGGCGAGGAAGAGCGCGCCCGCCACCGGAGGCGTCAAGAAGCCCCACCGCTACAGGCCGGGCACCGTCGCCCTGCGAGAAATCAGGCGCTACCAGAAGAGCACAGAGCTGCTCATCCGCAAGCTGCCATTCCAGCGCCTAGTGCGCGAGATCGCCCAGGACTTCAAGACCGACCTGCGCTTCCAGAGCTCCGCAGTCATGGCCCTGCAGGAGGCCAGCGAGGCCTACCTCGTCGGCCTCTTCGAAGACACCAACCTGTGCGCAATCCACGCCAAGCGCGTCACCATCATGCCCAAGGACATCCAGCTCGCGCGCCGCATCCGCGGCGAGCGCGCCTAAACCGCGCCGCGGCACCGCACCGCACAAACAAAAAACGGCCCTTTTCAGGGCCACTAACATCTCTCCGTCGCGAGCAAACTTTGTCGGTCGCCTGCCTCTCGCCCCGCAACCCAAAAACAAAAACCACCACTTCCCGTCCGTCCGCCACACCCGCTCACTCTGCCTGCCTGCTAGCGGCGCGCAACAATCACACATCATCCCTCCCCGGCGCTCAAAGCGCACAATACCCAACGGCCGACGTCACACCGCACGGGTGGCTGGCCGGCCGCCGCTTTCGTTTCGAAAACAAAAAAAACCCGCACTCCACTCCGACGGCCAACGGCCAGGCAGGCGCGCTCGCTCCCTCTACACGCCACCGAAATCCCCGCCGACTCCTTCCGCATCTCAACGTGCCCCCCGTTGCAAAACATAACACACACACACACACAAAGGAACAAAACAAAACAAAGACCAGACACGACTCGACAAGACAGACATCCGAGAAGAACGAACGCAGGCAAGCCAACCAACGTATTCAAACTAAACAACGTGACAGAAAACCAACCGTCGGCCGCCGCCACAAACACGGCGACAATCAACCACGACAACAACAACAACAACAACACCGCTTACCGCTACCGCCGCCCACACCCGCCACCGACCCCCGCAATCCAACCACCACGGCACGCAAACAGCATCCCCACGGGCATACAGAAACGCCAGACAGACAGACACCCACACCAAACGCAACACGACAATCAAAACCTTCCCCGACGTGCTTTGATGGCCCTGAGAAGGGCCGTTTTGGGCCGCGCGTCTCTTGCGCGCCACTAGACGACGACGGGGGGTGGGGACGACGGAGTCAAGCGCCAAACCCTTCCTTTCTCCCATCTCTTTCTCCTCTACTCTACTTCTTCTTCTTGGGCGAAGCCTTCGCCTTAGACGGCGTCGTCGCCTTCTTCGGGCGCGGCGCCTTCGGCTTCTTCGTCGGAACCTTGGCGGCCTTCTTCGCCTTCGACGGCGACTTGGCCTTGGCCGGCTTGGCCGCAGCCGCCTTCTTCGCACCCGCGGGAGCGGCCGACGCCGCAGACGCCTTCTTGGCGGCGCCCGCCTTCCGACCGGTCGCCGCCTTCACGCCACCAGCCTTCTTTGCGCCGGCCGCACGGGCGCCCTTCTTCTCCTTGCTGGCCGGAGCGGCGCGCTTCTTCTTGGCACCGCCAGCACGAGCCTTGCCGCCCTCGGCCGCCCCCCCGCCGCCGGCGCCGGCAAGCTTGAACGAGCCGGACGCGCCCTTCCCCTTCGTCTGCACCAGCTCGCCCGCCACGACGGCCGACTTGAGGTACTTCTTGATAAACGGCGCCAGCTTCTCCGCGTCCAGCTTGTAGTGCGCGGCTATGTACTTCTTGATCGCCTGCAGCGACGACCCGCCGCGCTCCTTCAGACTCTTGATGGCGGCCGTCACCATCTCAGAGGTGCGCGGGTGCGCAGGCTTGGCGCGCGGCTTCTTCGCAGACGACGCAGACTTGGCCTTCTTCGTAGTGCCGGTGGCGGCGGGTGCCGCAGCAGTCTCGTTCGTAGCCGCCTGATCTGCCATTTCGACGACGCGCGTAACACACAGCGAGAGCGAGCGGGACGGCAGGCAGGCACGCAAGCACAGCACAGCAGCAGAGCAGAGAATCACAAGGCCCAGCCAGTGTCGCGGGCGGGCGCGGACGGCCGAGAGAGCGGCCGCCACTCTGCGCGCCGCCGCGCCGCGCCTCCCGCGCTTGCTACCGCCCAACGTCCGACAGCCTGTGCGGAGCAGCCCCAAACCTGCGCCACAACCGCCCGCGCCTTTCAAACCACCGAGGATGGGGCTACACACAGCCACACCACAGTCGCCAACCAGTCGCCACGGCAGCGCCGCAAACCACGGCCAAACTGCAGCTACCGCGCGCTACAGCCTGGGTCGGCCCGCCGAGAATCGCCGCCCCCGCCCAAATGCCGCCCCCACAGCCCCAGCCGACGACCCGCCACAATGGCCAAACCTTCGGCAAAACTCCCACACCGTCGCCGCGGCAGCCCGGCCAGCGCGGCCGGCGCCACAGCCACACAAGCCGAGGCGTGCGGCGATGACGGCCGTGCAAACGCGCCTCCGCCGCCCCATCGCCTTCCGTCGCCCTCCCGCCGTTTCCCGATCGGCCCGCAGCCGTCGGGCCACATCGCGCGCCGTCCTCCTCCTCTCGCCCGCCAACATTCACAGCCGTTTCTCAACAATTGCCCGCCGCAAACGGACGCCGCCTGCGCAACAGGCGCCGCCGCCCCTCGCCGCTTCCGACCCAACCCCTCGACCGAGGCAAACCGCAATCCGAATCTACAGACCAACCCAATCTGCCGTCAAGCACACACGACAGCCGACCTTACACGTTACGCGTTACACATTACGTTTACACGTCTACGTTAGGTTAGGTTAGGTGGACGTGGGTTAGGTTAAGCGTCAAACTTAGGTTAAGCATTCAAACACGTCAGGCGTCAGAGGTTAGGTTAGGTTAGGTTAGGTTAGGTTAGGTTAGGTTAGGTTAGGTTAGGTTAGGTTACACGTTAGGTTAAGGGGTCAGTGCTAGGTTAAGAAGCGTCAAACGTAGGTTAAAAAAAAGCGTTCGAACGTGAGGCGTGAGCCGGACAGCTTACCTTACGTAGACGTTAGGGGCTCACAGGCTGAGCTCACCTCGCCACACCACAGGTTAGGTTCGGTTCGGTTCGGTTCGGTTCGCTCGGCTCAGCGTAAAGCGCCGAGGTCAGGGTTACGTCGGCAGGCACGCCGCAAACGAACAAAAACGTACAGACGACGTCGGAAACCGCCGACAGACGGGGGAGCAGCACGACCACGACCAGACACCGAGCGCGAACCAGACACACGCGAACCACCCCCACCGGCCAAAGGGCACCACACAACAACCCAGAGCACCACGTGTCGACACCAGAGCAACCCGCCGCTCACGCGACATGGCTGGCACCGAAGGGCAACCGCCCGCAACTGCGCTTTCCGCGCCGGCCCGGATGCACGTCGTGCTACAACAACACCACTACCGTACACAGCCGCTGTTCACAACATCACTATCAATGGCGCGCCCGCGGCTCGCCGCCGTCGCAGTCGCAGCCCCAACGCCAGCACTTTTGCACCACCATTCACACGCACCGCAACACAGCTCGCCGACACAGCCGAACAAAACAAACACCACACAACAACAACAGCAACAACGCCGCCGCCTCTACTTGTGCCGGCGACCCACCCCGCCGATGGCGCACCTTTCGCCAGCCGGCAATCGACACACACGCACCCACCCACCGGGGCCCAGTGCAAAAAAAAAAACACACAAAAACAAAAAAACAAAACAACACAAACGACACGGGAAGCGCACACCGCCACTTCGCGCGCACGCCACCAACCAGTCGTCGTCTCAAAATAACAAACACAAACAAAATAAACTAACAACTAGGGCAACACAAAACAAAAACGCCTCGCACGAACCGCCCACAAAAAGGACAAGCACACGCACAGCCTCTGCTGACGACCACGACGCAGCGGCACGCTGCTCCTGTCCCGCGCCCCGCGCCCCACTCGATTCACAACTCACGCGACACCGTCAACGACGGGCTCGCTTCCCGCAACCTACCACCTTTCCGCCACGACGCACAGCCCCAGCCCCACCCGACGACTGCACTTTCACCACCGCCTCCCCCTTCCCCCCCAAAACACACACACACACACACACACACAGCCAGCCAAAAACGCACTCGCGACCCACACATGCACGTGCATCGGCACACGCCAACCAGTCAACGTCGACAACCACACGCCACGCAAGGCTCGAAACGAAAACGAAACCGGCGTCCTTCCACGTTGCCATCAAGCTACGCGACACAAGACACAAGGAACCAACACAACAGCCGGCCCCACTAATTCCCACTCTCACGCCGCAAAAAGCACACCGAAACCGCCAAACACGCACGCACATTCCCCTTCGCACTGACACCACCGACCGGCTCGCTACCACACACCTCTCGGCAGCCGTTTCACGCCAATTCGCCACACAGTCGACAAGCGCCCGCCCTGTACGGCACACGCAACGACGCAGCGCAGCAAAGGGCGCCCGCAACACATACCTCTCCGCCGCCCGACGCGCCAACCGCCACACCACACCGCCAGCCACTCGCAAATTGTGCACTGCCACCAGCCACACGTCCAACACGCCGCGCCGCCTCCGGCCACCCGCCAGGGGGCGCTCACGTCCGCGACAACAGCGCGGCCCGCCGGGCCGGGCCGAACCGAACCGAGCCGCCGCTGCTCTGCACTCGGCACGGCCACACCCTGCTGCAGACCGGGCTCGTCCCTCTGTACGCGTCTGCCTGCGCATCAACACAACACGACCTTTTTTTTTTTTCTCTCTCTCTCTACCGCCATCCCTTCTTCTCGCGTTTTACTCGTTGTTGCAGCAGCGGCGCACACCTACACATCCACAGCCCCAGCCGAGCCGGCCTCACCTCAGGGCCCGCCGCCAGCGTCTCCTCCTCGGGCACAGGTGCGGTGCTGTGGCCGCCCATCCAACCGCATTGCTGGCCGTCCAGCCACCAGGCGTTCCCACTGCCGCGAGCCACGCCGCGCACCGACCCTGCTGCAGAAAACGAAGCATAGCCAGAGACCGACCGATACACAAAGCAAGCCGTCGCCTCGCCTCTTGTCCTTCCTGCCTTCCTTCCGCCCCCGCCCTTCTCACACCACCGCCTCTCCACTTTCGCCCCCCCCTCCTTTTTTTTTTTTTTTTTTTGTTTTCTTCTTTCTTTCTTTGGCCCTCTCTCCTTCCCGCCATGGCGGTTACGGCACCGCCTGCAGCGGCAGATTTTTTGCGCCCACACGCCTACTCCTACCACCATTAACCTTGCCCTGCCCTGCCCTGCCCTGCCCTGCCCTGCCCTGCCCTGCCCTGCCCATCAACGTCGCAGTCGAACCGACGCTTGCCAACACACTGCCCACGTTCCTTTCTCTTTTCGGCCTACGCCCATTACGCGCCGCCGCCACAGCACCTTCCCTTCCCACAACACACCGACGTCATCACACGCACCCAAAACAGGGGCCACGACCGTGTTCCTCGCCCACTCCCATCCCGCACGGTACGCACATTCCCAACTACTACCGCGCACCCTCCCTTTCCAATCTGTGTGTCTCTGTGTCTGTGTCCTGTCCGCGCGTGACGCCTCTCAACATCCGCCGTCCCCCGTCCCGTTTTCGCCCCCATGCCGTCGTCGCGCCGCCTCCGCCCCTGTCCGCCCCGCACCACACCATACACCGCTGCTTGTCCCGGCCGTTGCCACCAAAGGCGCCGACCGCAAACGCGCCACGCCGCAGCCCCCGTGCGTCTCGCGCTCGCTTGCATCTCCGTGCCGACGCTGCCTCTCTTCCCGCTCGCACTCGACCTCGACAACACAGTCTTTGGCTCCGCCACTGCGTGTTCCGGTGGTACGCACGCTGCAACACGTATGTATTCATTACCAGAGCGATGGCGAGGCATGACAGCATCTCTGTCTGACCAGAGAGTTCTTTATCGCTGCTAGTCGGCGCTTGGACCGCGCCAGACGACAGTAGTGGCACGCACCGGGTCGCCAGGAACAGTTGTTATATATATATATTGTAGCGCGAGTCGGGAGAGGTAGTAGTCGGTCGACAGTAGTAGCGGGTGGACGGTTGTACTGAGCGGGCGTCGGCGGCGTGCTCTGCTCGTCTCGCGACTCTGGTCACGGTTCGGGACGATGTATAGTCTATTGTGTTATAATCAAAAGGTGGTGTGACGCTGCATTGCGCAAATCTGATAACGAAGTTTCATTGTACTTATTTTGTTCAACAACAAAAGCCCCACTATTACTTTTTTTCTAAAGTAACTTTTGTCTCTTAACGAAAAACATTCACTTTTTAAAGACTACTTCCTATGGCATTTCCCTCCAAGGAGTGCAATTAATTACCAGCCAGCACTCATTCATTGCACACAGCTGTGTAAGGGGTATCTACAATTGAGGAGCGGATATAAATGCAATTTTTTTTTTTTTTTTTTTTTTTTTTGTGTGTGTGTTGTAACCTCCCAGCAACATTTAAAATAATGGACAATGTTATTTACGGATGCTAATGGACATTGCGCTAATTGTAACCTCGCCCACAATGAGAGGTATTGAAAATGGCAACAAAAATGTGAAATTCGCAATCTGACTCAAATATAAAGTCTTCACACAACATTTAAAAACGTCCGTTCAGTGACAAGAAACTTCAATTAAACCGAAATATCGGTCTTTGGCCCTGTGCAAAACAATCAGAATTAATGTCTTACCTCCGAATAAATGGATGTCACATTTCTGCTCTGGTTGTTGCGCAGCGCTTGGAGGAACTGCATTGCAAATAATAATATTCTCTTTTTTTGTGATTTTTGTGACATTTTTCTTCAAAGAAGTGGAATGAAATGTGAAGTGCAACGAACTCTTTAGTTCAATAAACAATTAAATGTTTGAAAAATGCTTTTGAAATAAAAATTATTACTGGGGAACTTGTTGGAGAATAATTACAATAAATACAATTTTTCATTATCTAATGATTATATTAATTAACAGTATACCTTATTCACCATCTTGACCAGTGTTGCCGACCGCCTACATCACACAACCGCACTCGGCTGCTACTACTGACCGACCGCTCTGCATGACGACTATTAGCGTACTGCACGCGACGACTACTGACAGAGTACAGCCCTCAACTACACAGAGCTACGGACTCGCAACGACTACTGACTGACTGACTGACTGAGAACCGCTCGCAACACTCGCGCAGTCCAGCGCAAACTCTCTGGTCACAGATGCTACAATGTCTCGCCATCGCTACTATGTTACATACGTGTTTCAGTGTCTTTTTCATTGGGGTAACGATCTTTGGCTCTTTTTATTCTGAATACAGGGCCAAAGGTCAACGCTGCTGCCCTTATACAATTTATCAGGTTTCATTATGTCTGTTGCAATGTTACATACGGTTCACTCTTTCATTAATATTATCGTTGGGTTTGTTTTGTAGGGACGTTAACATTCTGGCACATTTTTATTATCATCGGACTCTCTGCTATTTGTGCAGGGAGGTTATACCTGGGTCCATTTCCATTTCCATTTACATTTTAATATTGATAGACTTTTTGTTTTTCCTTCTTTTTTTTTTTTTTTTTGTTGTTTTTTTTTTGTTTTGTTTTTCCCGCTCTCACCACCACCGCCGCATCACGCCTTCCGTTTTCTTGGTTTCTTTTCTGTTCTTCAACTGCTTCAACATCACCGCGCCCCATTTCCACACCACAGCCATCAGCCTCCAAGACGGGCGGGCGCAGTGTGCCATTTCCGGCGCACAAGCACACCCGTACGGTACTCTCCTCGCCCCCACGCCACCAACAACACAGCGACCACGCGGCTTTCAGGCATGGCACGGCACGGCACCGGCGAAATGCGCCGCCCCCGCCCCTCCGCGCATCCGTCCGTCTCGCCACGTTCACTGACAGCCGCGTCTGCGGCTACACCACGACAACCACAACACAACACCGCTCCCCTCCCTGGCAACTCACATTGTTTTTCTCCTCCTCTTTTGCACAAACCACAACGCCGAGCACAGGCGCAAGCCACCCACACCGCGCCCCTCCCCGTCCCGTCTTTGGCCGCCGCTCCTCGTTTCCTCGTTTGCCCCCTCCCATCTCCCGAAATGCCATGCCAGCAGCGTTACGCATGCCCCTCCCCTGTCCACACAACACTACCGCCTAACGAACAGCCTTCCGGGCCACATGCAGGGCACGCCCACCTCCAAACACTGCCAATTCACGGACGCACGCACGCACGCACGCACGCACGCACGCACACACACACACACACACACACACACACACTCACTTTCTCGACACCTTTCTGTACGGAGGGTGCGTCATCTCGACCGTGACAGAGTGACGGCAACTATCGACGATCCATTTCCCCCCACTGGTAAAACATGTCCACTAACACCTACATACATCATTCAAGTACACAGACAATAGCATACACACAATGGGAGGGCACACGAACATGGACGGCACGGCACTGTCATACACTCTTCCTCAGAACCATATCAACAAACGTTACGTACATCCGGGAAAGCGAAAGCGAACGCGAAAGCGAAAGCAAAAGCAAAGGCAAAGCCCAATGCAGCCGTCAAAGGTAACGTTCACCACGGCAGACACTTGCAGCCGCGCCGCCGTTAAACGCATTTCAGTGCGGCTCCAATACGCCTCCGACACGGGAACGTTCCGTTGCTCTACGAATGCGTTTCTCCCCTTTTTCCCTTCCCCCCCTCCTTGCACTCTTGCCTCATTCCTCACGTTCTGCCCGGACATTCGACCGATCAAAGTCAACCTTTCGTTACCGTTCTCAGCGCGACGGTGTACAACAGTATGACGGGTGTGCCCACGACTTCGGTTCAGTTGCGTGACGCCGGTCTATCGCGCCGATCGACAGTTACTCAGGGGGCGACGGATCGGACCACGTCACCGACACACAAAACACTTTCAAAACAAACAAATACATACCGGATGGACACAGACAAACACGTGTACAGACATTCGCCAAACAAACGACCGCCGCCGCCGTCGTCGCGCTTACTGTATACTGCACTGGACACGCGTGCATCTTGAATGACGACATCGGTGTGCGTGCGTCGTACGCAATCAGTCAGACACGGCTATCAAACATCAGAGTCGAATGGTACATCATCGTGCGTGTCGCCGTACACGTACAGTACAATACAACAACAATGCGTCTTAATGGCACGTTCATTTCAACGTCACTCACACACCTCCACGCTGCAGTTACGTCGCACCATTGTCAAACTCGGCGTACAGCAAAGGGAATAGTGGGCGGCAAAAAAAAAAAAAGAAACCAAACAAAAACATTTCACATTTCACCCTCGCCATGTATGATGTGCAAAAAAAAACAAACCCGCAAACGGCCGTCGTTACGGTGACACAAAAGTCGCCGATCGCACTGTCCCCCCTCGCAGACGGGTAACACACACACACACACCAACAACACCAATGGGTCAAAAACCACGCCAACGAGGCGTGCCACCATTCCACGCCACGGCGACCAACCTCGTGGCCGTACCCCGCGCAACACGCTTTGACGCGCGCCCCCCCCCCCCCCACCCACAATCAAAATGCACACATACATCACAGCCGTCCACACAAACAACAACAACAACAATTCCGCCCTTCCCGCAAAAGGCAAGTTGGTGGCCCTGAAAAGGGCCGTTTTGCCGCTCTCGCAACGGACGAGCCTTCTCCATCCTTCCTTCCTTCCTTCCATTCCAGAGCCACCTCCTTACTTGGAGCTCGTGTACTTGGTCACCGCCTTCGTGCCCTCGCTCACGGCGTGCTTGGCCAGCTCGCCAGGCAGCAACAGCCGCACAGCGGTCTGGATCTCGCGGGACGTGATGGTCGAGCGCTTGTTGTAGTGCGCCAGGCGAGAAGCCTCGGCCGCAATGCGCTCGAAAATGTCGTTCACGAAGCTGTTCATGATGCTCATCGCCTTCGACGAGATGCCCGTGTCAGGGTGCACCTGCTTCAGCACCTTGTAGATGTAGATGGCATAGCTCTCCTTCCTCTTGCGCTTCTTCTTCTTGTCGCCCTTCGAAATGTTCTTCTGCGCCTTGCCAGCCTTCTTGGCGGCCTTCCCGCTAGTCTTGGGCGGCATCTCGAACCAACGTACGGCAGCAGCAACACCAGTAGCAAGCGCTCCGCTCTAGTCAGCGTCTCCCCACACAGTGGCACCCGCCGCCAGCCGCCGCCGCACCTTTACCAGCTCGCCCTGTTGCGGCCGCCGACCAATGGGGCGCGCGCGCAACCGGCCGCCGCACCCGAGCCCATAAAGCACCCCCACCCCGGCTGCGCCGGCAGAAAACCCAAGCCATCATGATCACCCGCAAACTGGGCAAGCGGGCTCCCGCCCGTCGGCCGCTACTGCTCAAGCTGAACGGCCAAGAGCTTCCATGGCGACGTACCGCCAGGTATCTTGGAGTCACTCTCGACACCAGGCTCACCTGGAGGGCTCACATCGGGGACTTGCGCCGGAAAGCTAGTGGTAGGATGCAAATGTTGTATCCTATCCTTAACACCCACAGCACCCTAGCGGCTGACATAGGAGTTAGAACGTACTGTTCCTTAATAAGACCAATAATGGAGTACGCTTGCCCAGTCTGGGGATACGCGGCGGATTGGCACCTCCGCAAACTCCAGGCAGTGCAAAACCGTGCACTTAAAAGGGCATTACACCTTCCCTTCCGCTTCCCCACTGCTGACCTGCACGAAGCAGCGGGAATTCCAACGCTCCATGAGCGATTCAAAGAACTGGCCGAAAGCTTCTACGAGAACTCGGCCAGATCAGACAATAGACTTATCAAAAACCTGGGACTGTATGACACATCACTGGACAGACACAGACGACCTAAATTCATGATTACAAATTAAAACAGCCGAAAAGGCAGCACAGAAACACTAAACACACTGCACCATAAAATGACGTACCAAAAAACATCGACCATTTACCCACTCAACATAGAGGAGGAAATGTCCAGAAGGACAACACCCTCCATTACATACGCTCTCCTCGAAAGTGAGGAAGCTCAAATGCAGTAACGGCTGCGCCGGCACGCACTCCGCTGCTCGACTCGCTGCCGCTCGCACCGGTCGTTTTCGTTTCCGTTTCGTGTGCACCGTCGCTAGCCCATCGCCATGTCCGGACGCGGAAAGGGAGGCAAAGTCAAGGGCAAGTCAAAGTCCCGCTCAAGCAGGGCCGGGCTCCAGTTCCCGGTCGGCAGAATCCACCGCCTCCTGCGCAAGGGAAACTACGCAGAGCGCGTCGGCGCCGGGGCGCCCGTCTACCTCGCCGCCGTCATGGAGTACCTCGCGGCTGAGGTGCTCGAGCTGGCCGGAAACGCGGCCCGCGACAACAAGAAGACGCGCATCATCCCGCGCCACCTGCAGCTTGCCATCCGCAACGACGAGGAGCTCAACAAGCTCCTGTCGGGCGTCACCATCGCACAGGGTGGTGTCCTGCCCAACATCCAGGCCGTCCTGCTGCCAAAGAAGACCGAGAAGAAGGCCTAAAGGAGGCCAGGCAATCGCAGCGCCGCGTGCTCCCCTGCACGCAACGCGCTTTGCCGGCTCGGCCCACAACAATCGGCCCTTTTCAGGGCCACCACACAAACCTACGTCCAAAGCAAAATTTCTGTCGTCCTCGCCGCACCTTGTTTTGTTTCAACTTTGCACTGTCACAGCACAGCCGCCGCCGGCGCACGTCCGCCATCTTGTCGTCCACACAGCCCGTGTGGCCCAACACACACACACACATTTTGCACGGTCGCAGTCGCCTTCCAAACCGACAACGGCAGCAATAATGACCATTGTTAAAGGGAGGCGTGTCGACACACCGCCCTCCACTCCCGCGCGCAACGGCCGTCGACACGAACGAAACAGCTGATCCGGCCGCCTATGCCCACACGCCTTGCCTCGGAAACCCCAACGCCGCCGCAAACAAACACACAGAGCCAAACCACGCAAGCAAATAATCACCGCCTCTCGCACAACAACACACAGCCCGCCATCTCCGTCGCGATCGATACAAAGACACACAAACGAAGCAGCTCCACACACAGCCAGCCACATGACACGTTTCCTTTCCTTCTCCCCTCCCAGTCACATCACGTCGCTCAAACGGAAAGAAAGAAAGAAACAAACAAACACACGCAGCAACAACACAGACTCTTTCGCACTTTTCAACTTCCGAACAGTGTGGTGGCCCTGAAAAGGGCCGTTTTCTAGTCTCTCCCACCCACAAGCACGGCCGCGGGAAGGCCAGCGCCCGCTGCGACGCAGCCTAACCGCCGAAACCGTACAGGGTGCGCCCCTGCCTCTTCAGGGCGTACACCACGTCCATGGCCGTCACAGTCTTGCGCTTGGCGTGCTCAGTGTACGTCACCGCGTCGCGGATCACGTTCTCCAGGAACACCTTCAGCACCCCGCGGGTCTCCTCGTAGATCAGACCAGAGATGCGCTTCACGCCGCCCCTGCGAGCCAGGCGGCGGATGGCGGGCTTCGTGATGCCCTGGATGTTGTCGCGCAACACCTTGCGGTGCCGCTTGGCGCCACCCTTGCCGAGCCCCTTTCCTCCCTTGCCGCGGCCTGTCATCCTTCCTTCCTCGGGCAAAGCAAAACGTGCACAAACAGCAGCTGCAGCGGCTGGCGAGTCGGCTACGGTCTGCGCCCAGCGACTCCGACTCCGTTACTCATGTGCCTACCTGAGGCACGTGTGTGAGCAGGGTAAGCACTTGTGTGCTGTTCCTGCAGGACCTGAAAGAGATGTTTTTGAAAAGACTTCCTAACTGTTGTTGGGGTCCTCTCGGTTTTTATCTCGTGTGTCCTGGTGTTGTTGGGGGAAGGGTTATTCCCGCAACAGGTCCGGCCAACGAGTAGTTGGTCGATGGTGTTGCTGCTGGCCCAAGCCCCGAATGAGCCGATTGCGGGATTGACCCGCTTTTTGGTAAAACTGACGTGCTAGGACTCGGAATCGGTCCCGCAACGTCAGGATACCCGTGTCTTCATGGAGAAAGGTGGTTGGGTAGAACCTGGGAAGGCCCAGCGCAAGCTTCAGCGCCTTGTTTTGGACGCATTGTAGCGATCGTATCGAGGAGTCGGCGGCATTGCCCCACACCACGGCCGCGTACTCTAACACTGGACGTACCAGTGTCAGATACAGCGTGATGCCGTGACGGGAGGGCAATGTGGACTCCGGGTTTAACAAGGGATAGAGTGCGCGAAGCCGCCCTATCGCCTTGTTTCGGATCCACTGGATGTGTGGGGCCCAGGTGAGCCGCTGGTCTAGTCTCACTCCGAGGTAGGTAGCTGTTTTTGACCACGGGATGGGGCCTCCCGCGATGTGTAGGGCTTCTAGGTTTGGCGGCACTCTGCGCTTCGTGAACGCCACCGCCTGGCTCTTGCCAGCGTTAAATTTAAGGCGCCACATGGTGGCCCAAGCACCGAGCGCTTCACATCCTTGCTGGAGGCGACGCCCCATGGTATGCGCGTTCATGCTCCGGGTGAACAGAGCAGTGTCGTCCGCATAGAGGACCAACTCTACTCCGTTCACTCGCGGAGCGTCGGCGGTGAAGAGCGAGTAGAGTATGGGGCCTAGTACCGATCCCTGCGGTACGCCCGCACGTATGGGTCTGTTTGTGGACCTTCCCTGTTCTGCCCTGACGTGGAAAGTCCTGCCAGATAAGTAGGACCTGAGAAGCACTCCGTGCGACGTCGGTACCCCGAGTACAAACAACTTGTAGACGAGGCCGTCATGCCACACGGAGTCGAAGGCGCGTGAGACGTCCAGGAATACCGCCCCAAGGTATTCCCTCGTCTCCAGCGCCCTCATAGCTGGTTCCACGAGGCGGAGCAGCTGGTGGGTCGTGGAGTGACCTCCACGAAAACCAAACTGTTCGTCTGGCAGTATGTCTTCCTGGTCCACGTGTTGCAGAAGTCGCCGCACGTAAAGTCTCTCGAAAACCTTCGAGAGACTTGGGAGGAGGCTGATGGGTCTGTAGCTGGATGGCGACCGGGGGTCCTTGTCTTGCTTCGGGATGGCCACCACCTCGGCATGTTTCCACACCGAGGGGTAGACACCCGTGGCCAGGATTTTGTTAAAGACTGTGGCCAGGTATTGCTCGTACTCCTGAGGAAGATTTCTAAGGAGTGAGTTCGGGATGCCGTCGATGCCACCTGCCCTCCGGGCATTGAGCGATCGGAGTTGCAATGCGACTTCTTCGGCGGTGATGGGGTCTATGCTGTCACCCTCCTCTCGTGCGTCGAGGAAGACTGGGAGACGTTCTTCCACTAGACGGACGTGGACCACGTCGATGTCTTCTACCACGGGTCGGAAGTTTGCCTCAAAGGTGTCCGCTAGGACACTTGCCTTGGCGTCCGGCTCGCAGTAGTGGTCCTGACCGAGTTGCAGGGGAGGTATGCGCTGCCTGCGGCGCAGAAAACCTCTCACGACTCGCCATGCACTGCCGTCATCTGGGTCGAGGGACTCGACAAGGTCGGCCCATGCTTGGTTGCGGTGTTCGCGGACGGCCGCAGTGATGGCACGACGCATGCGGTTTACGCGGCGTTTCGTTACCGGCTGTCGCGTTATTTGCCACTCACGGAAGAGATGGTTTTTCGCAACTATGAGCTCCCGTATTGCTTGCGGGAGGCGTCGCGACCTGTCTTGCGGCCGATGAGTGCGACCAGGTGTGGCAGTCTCTGCCGCTCGCAGGAGTGCCTGATTTAGGGAGGTGATGGCGGCTTCCGCCCCCACCTCCTCCGGATCAGGGGCATCTGTGAGGTACTCCCGTACCTCGGTTTGGAAGTGCTCGACGTTGATATTTTTGAAGGATGGACGACCGGCCCGCACCGCCGCGCCGACGACGTCTATGTCGAAGATCACCGGCAAGTGATCTGATGACAAAGCCGTCCTCGTCTCGGCAGTCGTAAACCGATCGACCCCCCTCAGTATAGCAACGTCGAGAACGTCAGGTTGTCCGCGCACTGGGATGTGGGTTGGGTCGTAGGGCCCTAGAACGATGGCGCCGTGTCTGAGGGCGGCGCGTTCAAGTCGGCGCCCGCTGACATTTGTGAGGCGGGAGTTCCAGTGGGCGGACTTTGCGTTAAAGTCCCCCCCGATGAACAGCCTCCCCTCCATGTCCAGTAGGGTGTCGAAATCGGCCTCTTGCAGAACACCCCGCGGCGGCCGGTATGCCGCCACGAAGGTGATCTTGCCGACAGACGTGTTGACGGTCACGCCGGTGGCTTCAACGTGCTCGAGTTGTGGCAGTTGCACCGGGTAGTGCCGCAAGGACGACCTAACATACGCCGCCGTTCCGCCGCCGTGGGTCGGCCGGTCGGTGCGGTAGCAGCTGTAGTTTGCGACCCTGACGTGCACACCGGGTTTTAGGAATGTTTCACAGACGAGGCAGATGTCTACTGCCTCGCTGTATAGAAATTCCCTAAATTCACCCTGCTGCGGTATAAGACTGTTTGCGTTAAAAACGCAAATAGTCAGGCCATGGGTATGGTCGTTATCCATGACTGGGGGGCTGGGCGATGGCCTGGAGGGCCGTCGCAGCTGCGGAGACTAGACTGGGTAGTTGTGTCATGATTCTGTTTAATGTTTGCAGTAGCGTCTGCAGGTCATCACTGATAGCGCTCGCGGCCGCGGGGGCGGGTGGCGCTGGGGCTGTACTAGGCTGGCACTGTTTTGCGACGGGTGTCTGCGCAGCAGAGGCAGCCTGTCCATTTTCGGCGCGGGTCGGGGGGGGCGGTGGGAGTAGCCCAGCAGCACTGGGTTCCGGCTGTGTGTTGGTAGGTGGTTGCAGGTTGCGGGCAGGTAGGCGGCGTTCACCGCGAGGCGGGGCCTGCTGTTCAGCAGCCCGTCTCCCGGCAACGGACGCAAAACTGACTCCTGGCTGCACTTTTTTGGCAGCCTTGCCACGCTTGCGGGATTTGAATGCGTTACAGCCCCTGTAGCTAGCAACATGCGGCTCACTGCAGTTGCAGCATTTGGGCTGTTCGTCGCGCTTTTTTGCGCAGTCACGGCTTTGGTGTGCACCTGCACACTTTACGCAACGCGCGGGCATGGTGCAGTTGTGTGCAACATGGTCTAAGCCTTGGCAAGAGTAACACTGAAGCCTCTTGCCTTTGGCCTTGAGTAGTTCAACTGAGACGTCGATGTCCGCAATTTTGTCGAGTTGGAAGATTTTCCTGTTGTCCTCGTTGTCCACTAGGACGACAAGGAACAACGGCATCTTTTTGTGCGTACGCGGCGATGTCATTAATTCTACCGTGCGCGCGGAAAAACCCGACTCCGCGAGTTCTTGTTTAAGGTGGGTAGGGTCCATCTTGATTGGCAGGTGGCGTATAACCACCTTTAGTAGCTTCAGGGACTCGGTGTTGTGGGTATAGCAATGGAGTCCCTGATCCCTAACGAGATCCATGAGCTTTTTGTGCTCGTCTATGGATGTTGGGAGGATCTTGTAGACGTTATTCGCTTGGACTTTGAATGACTTTACTTCCACCACTTCTTTAATCATGCGGCGGAGGTCCATGAACTCGTCGTCCCACGTCACGACTACTGGAGGGGGGCGTGTGTGTTTACGTGCTGGGGCGGCGGGTTCCGCTTCCATGACAACTTCGGTTGCCTCTGCGAACCGATTTGATGTGGCTGGCGGTGGGGCGAGCACCTTCTCCAGCCTTTTGGGCTTGGCAGTGTGCCGCCGGTTTGGTACGGTAAAACCGTCTTCCTCGGCTGCAGGGGGCGCTGTGGGGGCGTCTGCAGCAGCAGCCTTCTTTTTTGTTTGGCGCCCTTCAGGCGCGGTTACTGCGGTTTGTTCCTCAGAGTCAGAGGTGGCTGGTCGTTTCCGTGATGCCTGTTGCACATCCATCGGCATTTCTGCCGATAGAAGTGTCCCCAGGTTGGCTTCAGGAATTTCTAGTAGAACTGGCGTTGTTGGGTGCCGTGTTGGGTTTGGGTGGTCGCTGTCAGTCAGTCTCTGCGCGGCGAGGACTGGCGCGCTAGCGGCTTCTTCACTGGAATTGTCCGTTGGGGCGATCAGCAGCGCACTGGCTTCTTGAGTAGCCAAGACTGGTGACGCAACACCATTCGGGGCCGCCTCCGCCAGAGCAGCAACATCTTGAGTTGCTACACCCAGCAGGGCTCCCGGCGGAACAATCACCTCTTCTATGGCCGAGCGCGGCAGTTCACTCAGCGGAAAGGAAGACTCTGTTTGCGGCTGTTGTGCCCGGGCGGCGGCTAAGTCGTGGCGCACGAAATGTGCGTACGCCCTTTCCGCGGCCTCTTTTTCTGCGGGTGTTTCTGGCTTTGCTATGCGATTCATAATCACATACAGCTCAACAGCAGAGATGGGGCGGTAGCCTGAGGGGGCGCAAGAAGCGCCGACCGTGGACGCGGTATCGCTGTGGGCGGGTGGTGTGGCGGATGTTGCCGCCGACAGAGTGCGGTCTGTCGTGACAACATCCTCTATGGCGGTTAGGCAGCTATTATTTGGGTCCATGGGGCACCTGTAATTGAGAAAGAAAAGATGTAGATATCTAACTCTAGTGATCGCGGACTGGTCCCACGTGAAGGGGGTCCTGGATCACAGCGTGCCCTAACGTTCCCTAGGCGTGACGCAAATCGATTCCTGAATCGATTTGTGCCACAGCCAGTAGCAGATAACACGACAATTTTGCCGCTAACCAACCCGCGCGCGAGTAGTCAGCAGGAGAGACAAGCTTTTGCTTTTGCCACGCGGACGCCGTTGACCAACGCACCTTAACAAAGGCGCGCAGACAAAGACGCGCGAGAACAATAGCGCGAGCGAGACAATAGCAGCTGCGGTGAGCCAGAGCGTCCTCTCGCTACGGCGGCTCAGCGCGGTCTTCTGCGCCCAGCGCGCCCGCCGCCCCCCTATATAGACTCTGGCCCGCCCTCCCCCCACCACGCGCAACCGAGGGCATATAAGCGCAGCACGGAGGCGCGCGGGCCCGTTGTCAAGGCAGCACCGGACGCCGCGCCGCACCTAACCTCCACGCACGCCGCTCCGCTACCGCTACCGCTACCGCCATGGCCCGCACAAAGCAAACGGCCCGCAAGTCCACCGGCGGAAAGGCGCCGCGCAAACAGCTCGCCACCAAGGCGGCGAGGAAGAGCGCGCCCGCCACCGGAGGCGTCAAGAAGCCCCACCGCTACAGGCCGGGCACCGTCGCCCTGCGAGAAATCAGGCGCTACCAGAAGAGCACAGAGCTGCTCATCCGCAAGCTGCCATTCCAGCGCCTAGTGCGCGAGATCGCCCAGGACTTCAAGACCGACCTGCGCTTCCAGAGCTCCGCAGTCATGGCCCTGCAGGAGGCCAGCGAGGCCTACCTCGTCGGCCTCTTCGAAGACACCAACCTGTGCGCAATCCACGCCAAGCGCGTCACCATCATGCCCAAGGACATCCAGCTCGCGCGCCGCATCCGCGGCGAGCGCGCCTAAACCGCGCCGCGGCACCGCACCGCACAAACAAAAACGGCCCTTTTCAGGGCCACTAACATCTCTCCGTCGCGAGCAAACTTTGTCGGTCGCCTGCCTCTCGCCCCGCAACCCAAAAAACAAAAAACCACCACTTCCCGTCCGTCCGCCACACCCGCTCACTCTGCCTGCCTGCTAGCAGCGCGCAACAATCACACATCATCCCTCCCCCGGCGCTCCAAGCGCACAATACCCAACGGCCGACGTCACACCGCACGGCTGGCTGGCTGGCCGGCCGCCCGCCGCTTTCGTTTCGAAAACAAAAAAAAAACCCGCACTCCACTCCGACGGCCAACGGCCAGGCAGGCGCGCTCGCTCGCTCTACACGCCGCCGAAATCCCCGCCGACTCCTTCCACATCTCAACGTGCCCCCCGTTGCAAAACATAACACACACAAAGGAACAAAACAAAGACCAGACACGACTCGACAAGACAGACATCCGAGAAGAACGAACGCAGGCAAGCCATCCAACGTATTCAAACAAAACAACGTGACAGAAAACCAACCGTCGGCCGCCGCCACAAACACGGCGACAATCAACCACGACAACAACAACACCGCTTACCGCTACCGCCGCCCACACCCGCCACCGACCCCCGCAATCCAACCACCACGGCACGCAAACAGCATCCCCACGGGCATACAGACAGACACCCACACCAAACGCAACACGACAATCAAAACCTTCCCCGACGTGCTTTGATGGCCCTGAGAAGGGCCGTTTTGGGCCGCGCGTCTCTTGCGCGCCACTAGACGACGACGGGGGGTGGGGACGACGGAGTCAAGCGCCAAACCCTTCCTTTCCCATCTCTTTCTCCTCTACTCTACTCTACTTCTTCTTCTTGGGCGAAGCCTTCGCCTTAGACGGCGTCGTCGCCTTCTTCGGGCGCGGCGCCTTCGGCTTCTTCGTCGGAACCTTGGCGGCCTTCTTCGCCTTCGACGGCGACTTGGCCTTGGCCGGCTTGGCCGCAGCCGCCTTCTTCGCACCCGCGGGAGCGGCCGACGCCGCAGACGCCTTCTTGGCGGCGCCCGCCTTCCGACCGGTCGCCGCCTTCACGCCACCAGCCTTCTTTGCGCCGGCCGCACGGGCGCCCTTCTTCTCCTTGCTGGCCGGAGCGGCGCGCTTCTTCTTGGCACCGCCAGCACGAGCCTTGCCGCCCTCGGCCGCCCCCCCGCCGCCGGCGCCGGCAAGCTTGAACGAGCCGGACGCGCCCTTCCCCTTCGTCTGCACCAGCTCGCCCGCCACGACGGCCGACTTGAGGTACTTCTTGATAAACGGCGCCAGCTTCTCCGCGTCCAGCTTGTAGTGCGCGGCTATGTACTTCTTGATCGCCTGCAGCGACGACCCGCCGCGCTCCTTCAGACTCTTGATGGCGGCCGTCACCATCTCAGAGGTGCGCGGGTGCGCAGGCTTGGCGCGCGGCTTCTTCGCAGACGACGCAGACTTGGCCTTCTTCGTAGTGCCGGTGGCGGCGGGTGCCGCAGCAGTCTCGTTCGTAGCCGCCTGATCTGCCATTTCGACGACGCGCGTAACACACAGCGAGAGCGAGCGGGACGGCAGGCACGCAAGCACAGCACAGCAGCAGAGCAGAGAATCACAAGGCCCAGCCAGTGTCGCGGGCGGGCGCGGACGGCCGAGAGAGCGGCCGCCACTCTGCGCGCCGCCGCGCCGCGCCTCCCGCGCTTGCTACCGCCCAACGTCCGACAGCCTGTGCGGAGCAGCCCCAAACCTGCGCCACAACCGCCCGCGCCTTTCAAACCACCGAGGATGGGGCTACACACAGCCACACCACAGTCGCCAACCAGTCGCCACGGCAGCGCCGCAAACCACGGCCAAACTGCAGCTACCGCGCGCTACAGCCTGGGTCGGCCCGCCGAGAATCGCCGCCCCCGCCCAAATGCCGCCCCCACAGCCCCAGCCGACGACCCGCCACAATGGCCAAACCTTCGGCAAAACTCCCACACCGTCGCCGCGGCAGCCCGGCCAGCGCGGCCGGCGCCACAGCCACACAAGCCGAGGCGTGCGGCGATGACGGCCGTGCAAACGCGCCTCCGCCGCCCCATCGCCTTCCGTCGCCCTCCCGCCGTTTCCCGATCGGCCCGCAGCCGTCGGGCCACATCGCGCGCCGTCCTCCTCCTCTCGCCCGCCAACATTCACAGCCGTTTCTCAACAATTGCCCGCCGCAAACGGACGCCGCCTGCGCAACAGGCGCCGCCGCCCCTCGCCGCTTCCGACCCACAACCCCTCGACCGAGGCAAACCGCAATCCGAATCTACAGACCAACCCAATCTGCCGTCAAGCACACACGACAGCCGACCTTACACGTTACGCGTTACACATTACGTTTACACGTCTACGTTAGGTTAGGTTAGGTGGACGTGGGTTAGGTTAAGGGGACTTGGGTTAGGTTAAGCGTCAAACTTAGGTTAAGCATTCAAACACGTCAGGCGTCAGAGGTTAGGTTAGGTTAGGTTAGGTTACACGTTAGGTTAGGTTAAGGGGTCAGTGCTAGGTTAAGAAGCGTCAAACGTAGGTTAAAAAAGCGTTCAAACGTGAGGCGTGAGCCGGACAGCTTACCTTACGTAGACGTTAGGGGCTCACAGGCTGAGCTCACCTCGCCACACCACAGGTTAGGTTCGGTTCGGTTCGGTTCGCTCGGCTCAGCGTAAAGCGCCGAGGTCAGGGTTACGTTCGTTCACCTTCGGGCGCCACACTTTCGGTTGAAAGGTCGCGACGGGACGACGTCGGCAGGCACGCCGCAAACGAACAAAAACGTACAGACGACGTCGGAAACCGCCGACAGACGGGGGAGCAGCACGACCACGACCAGACACCGAGCGCGAACCAGACACACGCGAACCACCCCCACCGGCCAAAGGGCACCACACAACAACCCAGAGCACCACGTGTCGACACCAGAGCAACCCGCCGCTCACGCGACATGGCTGGCACCGAAGGGCAACCGCCCGCAACTGCGCTTTCCGCGCCGGCCCGGATGCACGTCGTGCTACAACAACACCACTACCGTACACAGCCGCTGTTCACAACATCACTATCAATGGCGCGCCCGCGGCTCGCCGCCGTCGCAGTCGCAGCCCCAACGCCAGCACTTTTGCACCACCATTCACACGCACCGCAACACAGCTCGCCGACACAGCCGAACAAAACAAACACCACACAACAACAACAGCAACAACGCCGCCGCCTCTACTTGTGCCGGCGACCCACCCCGCCGATGACGCACCTTTCGCCAGCCGGCAATCGACACACACGCACCCACCCACCGGGGCCCAGTGCAAAAAAAAAAACACACAAAAACAAAAAAACAAAACAACACAAACGACACGGGAAGCGCACACCGCCACTTCGCGCGCACGCCACCAACCAGTCGTCGTCTCAAAATAACAAACACAAACAAAATAAACTAACAACTAGGGCAACACAAAACAAAAACGCCTCGCACGAACCGCCCACAAAAAGGACAAGCACACGCACAGCCTCTGCTGACGACCACGACGCAGCGGCACGCTGCTCCTGTCCCGCGCCCCGCGCCCCACTCGATTCACAACTCACGCGACACCGTCAACGACGGGCTCGCTTCCCGCAACCTACCACCTTTCCGCCACGACGCACAGCCCCAGCCCCACCCGACGACTGCACTTTCACCACCGCCTCCCCCTTCCCCCCCAAAACACACACACACACACACACACACAGCCAGCCAAAAACGCACTCGCGACCCACACATGCACGTGCATCGGCACACGCCACGCAAGGCTCGAAACGAAAACGAAACCGGCGTCCTTCCACGTTGCCATCAAGCTACGCGACACAAGACACAAGGAACCAACACAACAGCCGGCCCCACTAATTCCCACTCTCACGCCGCAAAAAGCACACCGAAACCGCCAAACACGCACGCACATTCCCCTTCGCACTGACACCACCGACCGGCTCGCTACCACACACCTCTCGGCAGCCGTTTCACGCCAATTCGCCACACAGTCGACAAGCGCCCGCCCTGTACGGCACACGCAACGACGCAGCGCAGCAAAGGGCGCCCGCAACACATACCTCTCCGCCGCCCGACGCGCCAACCGCCACACCACACCGCCAGCCACTCGCAAATTGTGCACTGCCACCAGCCACACGTCCAACACGCCGCGCCGCCTCCGGCCACCCGCCAGGGGGCGCTCACGTCCGCGACAACAGCGCGGCCCGCCGGGCCGGGCCGAACCGAACCGAGCCGCCGCTGCTCTGCACTCGGCACGGCCACACCCTGCTGCAGACCGGGCTCGTCCCTCTGTACGCGTCTGCCTGCGCATCAACACAACACGACCTTTTTTTTTTTTCTCTCTCTCTCTACCGCCATCCCTTCTTCTCGCGTTTTACTCGTTGTTGCAGCAGCGGCGCACACCTACACATCCACAGCCCCAGCCGAGCCGGCCTCACCTCAGGGCCCGCCGCCAGCGTCTCCTCCTCGGGCACAGGTGCGGTGCTGTGGCCGCCCATCCAACCGCATTGCTGGCCGTCCAGCCACCAGGCGTTCCCACTGCCGCGAGCCACGCCGCGCACCGACCCTGCTGCAGAAAACGAAGCATAGCCAGAGACCGACCGATACACAAAGCAAGCCGTCGCCTCGCCTCTTGTCCTTCCTGCCTTCCTTCCGCCCCCGCCCTTCTCACACCACCGCCTCTCCACTTTCGCCCCCCCCTCCTTTTTTTTTTTTTTTTTTTGTTTTCTTCTTTCTTTCTTTGGCCCTCTCTCCTTCCCGCCATGGCGGTTACGGCACCGCCTGCAGCGGCAGATTTTTTGCGCCCACACGCCTACTCCTACCACCATTAACCTTGCCCTGCCCTGCCCTGCCCTGCCCTGCCCTGCCCTGCCCTGCCCTGCCCATCAACGTCGCAGTCGAACCGACGCTTGCCAACACACTGCCCACGTTCCTTTCTCTTTTCGGCCTACGCCCATTACGCGCCGCCGCCACAGCACCTTCCCTTCCCACAACACACCGACGTCATCACACGCACCCAAAACAGGGGCCACGACCGTGTTCCTCGCCCACTCCCATCCCGCACGGTACGCACATTCCCAACTACTACCGCGCACCCTCCCTTTCCAATCTGTGTGTCTCTGTGTCTGTGTCCTGTCCGCGCGTGACGCCTCTCAACATCCGCCGTCCCCCGTCCCGTTTTCGCCCCCATGCCGTCGTCGCGCCGCCTCCGCCCCTGTCCGCCCCGCACCACACCATACACCGCTGCTTGTCCCGGCCGTTGCCACCAAAGGCGCCGACCGCAAACGCGCCACGCCGCAGCCCCCGTGCGTCTCGCGCTCGCTTGCATCTCCGTGCCGACGCTGCCTCTCTTCCCGCTCGCACTCGACCTCGACAACACAGTCTTTGGCTCCGCCACTGCGTGTTCCGGTGGTACGCACGCTGCAACACGTATGTATTCATTACCAGAGCGATGGCGAGGCATGACAGCATCTCTGTCTGACCAGAGAGTTCTTTATCGCTGCTAGTCGGCGCTTGGACCGCGCCAGACGACAGTAGTGGCACGCACCGGGTCGCCAGGAACAGTTGTTATATATATATATTGTAGCGCGAGTCGGGAGAGGTAGTAGTCGGTCGACAGTAGTAGCGGGTGGACGGTTGTACTGAGCGGGCGTCGGCGGCGTGCTCTGCTCGTCTCGCGACTCTGGTCACGGTTCGGGACGATGTATAGTCTATTGTGTTATAATCAAAAGGTGGTGTGACGCTGCATTGCGCAAATCTGATAACGTATGTTCATTGTACTTATTTTGTTCAACAACAAAAGCCCCACTATTACTTTTTTTCTAAAGTAACTTTTGTCTCTTAACGAAAAACATTCACTTTTTAAAGACTACTTCCTATGGCATTTCCCTCCAAGGAGTGCAATTAATTACCAGCCAGCACTCATTCATTGCACACAGCTGTGTAAGGGGTATCTACAATTGAGGAGCGGATATAAATGCAATTTTTTGTTTTTTTTTTTTTTTTTTTGTGTGTGTGTTGTAACCTCCCAGCAACATTTAAAATAATGGACAATGTTATTTACGGATGCTAATGGACATTGCGCTAATTGTAACCTCGCCCACAATGAGAGGTATTGAAAATGGCAACAAAAATGTGAAATTCGCAATCTGACTCAAATATAAAGTCTTCACACAACATTTAAAAACGTCCGTTCAGTGACAAGAAACTTCAATTAAACCGAAATATCGGTCTTTGGCCCTGTGCAAAACAATCAGAATTAATGTCTACCTCCGAATAAATGGATGTCACATTTCTGCTCTGGTTGTTGCGCAGCGCTTGGAGGAACTGCATTGCAAATAATAATATTCTCTTTTTTTGTGATTTTTGTGACATTTTTCTTCAAAGAAGTGGAATGAAATGTGAAGTGCAACGAACTCTTTAGTTCAATAAACAATTAAATGTTTGAAAAATGCTTTTGAAATAAAAATTATTACTGGGGAACTTGTTGGAGAATAATTACAATAAATACAATTTTTCATTATCTAATGATTATATTAATTAACAGTATACCTTATTCACCATCTTGACCAGTGTTGCCGACCGCCTACATCACACAACCGCACTCGGCTGCTACTACTGACCGACCGCTCTGCATGACGACTATTAGCGTACTGCACGCGACGACTACTGACAGAGTACAGCCCTCAACTACACAGAGCTACGGACTCGCAACGACTACTGACTGACTGACTGACTGAGAACCGCTCGCAACACTCGCGCAGTCCAGCGCAAACTCTCTGGTCACAGATGCTACAATGTCTCGCCATCGCTACTATGTTACATACGTGTTTCAGTGTCTTTTTCATTGGGGTAACGATCTTTGGCTCTTTTTATTCTGAATACAGGGCCAAAGGTCAACGCTGCTGCCCTTATACAATTTATCAGGTTTCATTATGTCTGTTGCAATGTTACATACGGTTCACTCTTTCATTAATATTATCGTTGGGTTTGTTTTGTAGGGACGTTAACATTCTGGCACATTTTTATTATCATCGGACTCTCTGCTATTTGTGCAGGGAGGTTATACCTGGGTCCATTTCCATTTCCATTTACATTTTAATATTGATAGACTTTTTGTTTTTCCTTCTTTTTTTTTTTTTTTGTTGTTTTTTTTTTGTTTTGTTTTTCCCGCTCTCACCACCACCGCCGCATCACGCCTTCCGTTTTCTTGGTTTCTTTTCTGTTCTTCAACTGCTTCAACATCACCGCGCCCCATTTCCACACCACAGCCATCAGCCTCCAAGACGGGCGGGCGCAGTGTGCCATTTCCGGCGCACAAGCACACCCGTACGGTACTCTCCTCGCCCCCACGCCACCAACAACACAGCGACCACGCGGCTTTCAGGCATGGCACGGCACGGCACCGGCGAAATGCGCCGCCCCCGCCCCTCCGCGCATCCGTCCGTCTCGCCACGTTCACTGACAGCCGCGTCTGCGGCTACACCACGACAACCACAACACAACACCGCTCCCCTCCCTGGCAACTCACATTGTTTTTCTCCTCCTCTTTTGCACAAACCACAACGCCGAGCACAGGCGCAAGCCACCCACACCGCGCCCCTCCCCGTCCCGTCTTTGGCCGCCGCTCCTCGTTTCCTCGTTTGCCCCCTCCCATCTCCCGAAATGCCATGCCAGCAGCGTTACGCATGCCCCTCCCCTGTCCACACAACACTACCGCCTAACGAACAGCCTTCCGGGCCACATGCAGGGCACGCCCACCTCCAAACACTGCCAATTCACGGACGCACGCACGCACGCACGCACGCACGCACGCACACACACACACACACACACACACACACACTCACTTTCTCGACACCTTTCTGTACGGAGGGTGCGTCATCTCGACCGTGACAGAGTGACGGCAACTATCGACGATCCATTTCCCCCCACTGGTAAAACATGTCCACTAACACCTACATACATCATTCAAGTACACAGACAATAGCATACACACAATGGGAGGGCACACGAACATGGACGGCACGGCACTGTCATACACTCTTCCTCAGAACCATATCAACAAATGTTACGTACATCCGGGAAAGCGAAAGCGAACGCGAAAGCGAAAGCAAAAGCAAAGGCAAAGCCCAATGCAGCCGTCAAAGGTAACGTTCACCACGGCAGACACTTGCAGCCGCGCCGCCGTTAAACGCATTTCAGTGCGGCTCCAATACGCCTCCGACACGGGAACGTTCCGTTGCTCTACGAATGCGTTTCTCCCCTTTTTCCCTTCCCCCCCTCCTTGCACTCTTGCCTCATTCCTCACGTTCTGCCCGGACATTCGACCGATCAAAGTCAACCTTTCGTTACCGTTCTCAGCGCGACGGTGTACAACAGTATGACGGGTGTGCCCACGACTTCGGTTCAGTTGCGTGACGCCGGTCTATCGCGCCGATCGACAGTTACTCAGGGGGCGACGGATCGGACCACGTCACCGACACACAAAACACTTTCAAAACAAACAAATACATACCGGATGGACACAGACAAACACGTGTACAGACATTCGCCAAACAAACGACCGCCGCCGCCGTCGTCGCGCTTACTGTATACTGCACTGGACACGCGTGCATCTTGAATGACGACATCGGTGTGCGTGCGTCGTACGCAATCAGTCAGACACGGCTATCAAACATCAGAGTCGAATGGTACATCATCGTGCGTGTCGCCGTACACGTACAGTACAATACAACAACAATGCGTCTTAATGGCACGTTCATTTCAACGTCACTCACACACCTCCACGCTGCAGTTACGTCGCACCATTGTCAAACTCGGCGTACAGCAAAGGGAATAGTGGGCGGCAAAAAAAAAAAAAAAAACCAAACAAAAACATTTCACATTTCACCCTCGCCATGTATGATGTGCAAAAAAAAACAAACCCGCAAACGGCCGTCGTTACGGTGACACAAAAGTCGCCGATCGCACTGTCCCCCCTCGCAGACGGGTAACACACACACACACACCAACAACACCAATGGGTCAAAAACCACGCCAACGAGGCGTGCCACCATTCCACGCCACGGCGACCAACCTCGTGGCCGTACCCCGCGCAACACGCTTTGACGCGCGCCCCCCCCCCCACCCACAATCAAAATGCACACATACATCACAGCCGTCCACACAAACAACAACAACAACAATTCCGCCCTTCCCGCAAAAGGCAAGTTGGTGGCCCTGAAAAGGGCCGTTTTGCCGCTCTCGCAACGGACGAGCCTTCTCCATCCTTCCTTCCTTCCTTCCATTCCAGAGCCACCTCCTTACTTGGAGCTCGTGTACTTGGTCACCGCCTTCGTGCCCTCGCTCACGGCGTGCTTGGCCAGCTCGCCAGGCAGCAACAGCCGCACAGCGGTCTGGATCTCGCGGGACGTGATGGTCGAGCGCTTGTTGTAGTGCGCCAGGCGAGAAGCCTCGGCCGCAATGCGCTCGAAAATGTCGTTCACGAAGCTGTTCATGATGCTCATCGCCTTCGACGAGATGCCCGTGTCAGGGTGCACCTGCTTCAGCACCTTGTAGATGTAGATGGCATAGCTCTCCTTCCTCTTGCGCTTCTTCTTCTTGTCGCCCTTCGAAATGTTCTTCTGCGCCTTGCCAGCCTTCTTGGCGGCCTTCCCGCTAGTCTTGGGCGGCATCTCGAACCAACGTACGGCAGCAGCAACACCAGTAGCAAGCGCTCCGCTCTAGTCAGCGTCTCCCCACACAGTGGCACCCGCCGCCAGCCGCCGCCGCACCTTTACCAGCTCGCCCTGTTGCGGCCGCCGACCAATGGGGCGCGCGCGCAACCGGCCGCCGCACCCGAGCCCATAAAGCACCCCCACCCCGGCTGCGCCGGCACGCACTCCGCTGCTCGACTCGCTGCCGCTCGCACCGGTCGTTTTCGTTTCCGTTTCGTGTGCACCGTCGCTAGCCCATCGCCATGTCCGGACGCGGAAAGGGAGGCAAAGTCAAGGGCAAGTCAAAGTCCCGCTCAAGCAGGGCCGGGCTCCAGTTCCCGGTCGGCAGAATCCACCGCCTCCTGCGCAAGGGAAACTACGCAGAGCGCGTCGGCGCCGGGGCGCCCGTCTACCTCGCCGCCGTCATGGAGTACCTCGCGGCTGAGGTGCTCGAGCTGGCCGGAAACGCGGCCCGCGACAACAAGAAGACGCGCATCATCCCGCGCCACCTGCAGCTTGCCATCCGCAACGACGAGGAGCTCAACAAGCTCCTGTCGGGCGTCACCATCGCACAGGGTGGTGTCCTGCCCAACATCCAGGCCGTCCTGCTGCCAAAGAAGACCGAGAAGAAGGCCTAAAGGAGGCCAGGCAATCGCAGCGCCGCGTGCTCCCCTGCACGCAACGCGCTTTGCCGGCTCGGCCCACAACAATCGGCCCTTTTCAGGGCCACCACACAAACCTACGTCCAAAGCAAAATTTCAGTCGTCCTCGCCGCACCTTGTTTTGTTTCAACTTTGCACTGTCACAGCACAGCCGCCGCCGGCGCACGTCCGCCATCTTGTCGTCCACACAGCCCGTGTGGCCCAACACACACACACACATTTTGCACGGTCGCAGTCGCCTTCCAAACCGACAACGGCAGCAATAATGACCATTGTTAAAGGGAGGCGTGTCGACACACCGCCCTCCACTCCCGCGCGCAACGGCCGTCGACACGAACGAAACAGCTGATCCGGCCGCCTATGCCCACACGCCTTGCCTCGGAAACCCCAACGCCGCCGCAAACAAACACACAGAGCCAAACCACGCAAGCAAATAATCACCGCCTCTCGCACAACAACACACAGCCCGCCATCTCCGTCGCGATCGATACAAAGACACACAAACGAAGCAGCTCCACACACAGCCAGCCACATGACACGTTTCCTTTCCTTCTCCCCTCCCAGTCACATCACGTCGCTCAAACGGAAAGAAAGAAAGAAACAAACAAACACACGCAGCAACAACACAGACTCTTTCGCACTTTTCAACTTCCGAACAGTGTGGTGGCCCTGAAAAGGGCCGTTTTCTAGTCTCTCCCACCCACAAGCACGGCCGCGGGAAGGCCAGCGCCCGCTGCGACGCAGCCTAACCGCCGAAACCGTACAGGGTGCGCCCCTGCCTCTTCAGGGCGTACACCACGTCCATGGCCGTCACAGTCTTGCGCTTGGCGTGCTCAGTGTACGTCACCGCGTCGCGGATCACGTTCTCCAGGAACACCTTCAGCACCCCGCGGGTCTCCTCGTAGATCAGACCAGAGATGCGCTTCACGCCGCCCCTGCGAGCCAGGCGGCGGATGGCGGGCTTCGTGATGCCCTGGATGTTGTCGCGCAACACCTTGCGGTGCCGCTTGGCGCCACCCTTGCCGAGCCCCTTTCCTCCCTTGCCGCGGCCTGTCATCCTTCCTTCCTCGGGCAAAGCAAAACGTGCACAAACAGCAGCTGCAGCGGCTGGCGAGTCGGCTACGGTCTGCGCCCAGCGCGCCCGCCGCCCCCCTATATAGACTCTGGCCCGCCCTCCCCCCACCACGCGCAACCGAGGGCATATAAGCGCAGCACGGAGGCGCGCGGGCCCGTTGTCAAGGCAGCACCGGACGCCGCGCCGCACCTAACCTCCACGCACGCCGCTCCGCTACCGCTACCGCTACCGCCATGGCCCGCACAAAGCAAACGGCCCGCAAGTCCACCGGCGGAAAGGCGCCGCGCAAACAGCTCGCCACCAAGGCGGCGAGGAAGAGCGCGCCCGCCACCGGAGGCGTCAAGAAGCCCCACCGCTACAGGCCGGGCACCGTCGCCCTGCGAGAAATCAGGCGCTACCAGAAGAGCACAGAGCTGCTCATCCGCAAGCTGCCATTCCAGCGCCTAGTGCGCGAGATCGCCCAGGACTTCAAGACCGACCTGCGCTTCCAGAGCTCCGCAGTCATGGCCCTGCAGGAGGCCAGCGAGGCCTACCTCGTCGGCCTCTTCGAAGACACCAACCTGTGCGCAATCCACGCCAAGCGCGTCACCATCATGCCCAAGGACATCCAGCTCGCGCGCCGCATCCGCGGCGAGCGCGCCTAAACCGCGCCGCGGCACCGCACCGCACAAACAAAAACGGCCCTTTTCAGGGCCACTAACATCTCTCCGTCGCGAGCAAACTTTGTCGGTCGCCTGCCTCTCGCCCCGCAACCCAAAAACAAAAACCACCACTTCCCGTCCGTCCGCCACACCCGCTCACTCTGCCTGCCTGCTAGCAGCGCGCAACAATCACACATCATCCCTCCCCCGGCGCTCCAAGCGCACAATACCCAACGGCCGACGTCACACCGCACGGCTGGCTGGCTGGCCGGCCGCCCGCCGCTTTCGTTTCGAAAACAAAAAAAAAACCCGCACTCCACTCCGACGGCCAACGGCCAGGCAGGCGCGCTCGCTCGCTCTACACGCCGCCGAAATCCCCGCCGACTCCTTCCACATCTCAACGTGCCCCCCGTTGCAAAACATAACACACACAAAGGAACAAAACAAAGACCAGACACGACTCGACAAGACAGACATCCGAGAAGAACGAACGCAGGCAAGCCATCCAACGTATTCAAACAAAACAACGTGACAGAAAACCAACCGTCGGCCGCCGCCACAAACACGGCGACAATCAACCACGACAACAACAACACCGCTTACCGCTACCGCCGCCCACACCCGCCACCGACCCCCGCAATCCAACCACCACGGCACGCAAACAGCATCCCCACGGGCATACAGACAGACACCCACACCAAACGCAACACGACAATCAAAACCTTCCCCGACGTGCTTTGATGGCCCTGAGAAGGGCCGTTTTGGGCCGCGCGTCTCTTGCGCGCCACTAGACGACGACGGGGGGTGGGGACGACGGAGTCAAGCGCCAAACCCTTCCTTTCCCATCTCTTTCTCCTCTACTCTACTCTACTTCTTCTTCTTGGGCGAAGCCTTCGCCTTAGACGGCGTCGTCGCCTTCTTCGGGCGCGGCGCCTTCGGCTTCTTCGTCGGAACCTTGGCGGCCTTCTTCGCCTTCGACGGCGACTTGGCCTTGGCCGGCTTGGCCGCAGCCGCCTTCTTCGCACCCGCGGGAGCGGCCGACGCCGCAGACGCCTTCTTGGCGGCGCCCGCCTTCCGACCGGTCGCCGCCTTCACGCCACCAGCCTTCTTTGCGCCGGCCGCACGGGCGCCCTTCTTCTCCTTGCTGGCCGGAGCGGCGCGCTTCTTCTTGGCACCGCCAGCACGAGCCTTGCCGCCCTCGGCCGCCCCCCCGCCGCCGGCGCCGGCAAGCTTGAACGAGCCGGACGCGCCCTTCCCCTTCGTCTGCACCAGCTCGCCCGCCACGACGGCCGACTTGAGGTACTTCTTGATAAACGGCGCCAGCTTCTCCGCGTCCAGCTTGTAGTGCGCGGCTATGTACTTCTTGATCGCCTGCAGCGACGACCCGCCGCGCTCCTTCAGACTCTTGATGGCGGCCGTCACCATCTCAGAGGTGCGCGGGTGCGCAGGCTTGGCGCGCGGCTTCTTCGCAGACGACGCAGACTTGGCCTTCTTCGTAGTGCCGGTGGCGGCGGGTGCCGCAGCAGTCTCGTTCGTAGCCGCCTGATCTGCCATTTCGACGACGCGCGTAACACACAGCGAGAGCGAGCGGGACGGCAGGCACGCAAGCACAGCACAGCAGCAGAGCAGAGAATCACAAGGCCCAGCCAGTGTCGCGGGCGGGCGCGGACGGCCGAGAGAGCGGCCGCCACTCTGCGCGCCGCCGCGCCGCGCCTCCCGCGCTTGCTACCGCCCAACGTCCGACAGCCTGTGCGGAGCAGCCCCAAACCTGCGCCACAACCGCCCGCGCCTTTCAAACCACCGAGGATGGGGCTACACACAGCCACACCACAGTCGCCAACCAGTCGCCACGGCAGCGCCGCAAACCACGGCCAAACTGCAGCTACCGCGCGCTACAGCCTGGGTCGGCCCGCCGAGAATCGCCGCCCCCGCCCAAATGCCGCCCCCACAGCCCCAGCCGACGACCCGCCACAATGGCCAAACCTTCGGCAAAACTCCCACACCGTCGCCGCGGCAGCCCGGCCAGCGCGGCCGGCGCCACAGCCACACAAGCCGAGGCGTGCGGCGATGACGGCCGTGCAAACGCGCCTCCGCCGCCCCATCGCCTTCCGTCGCCCTCCCGCCGTTTCCCGATCGGCCCGCAGCCGTCGGGCCACATCGCGCGCCGTCCTCCTCCTCTCGCCCGCCAACATTCACAGCCGTTTCTCAACAATTGCCCGCCGCAAACGGACGCCGCCTGCGCAACAGGCGCCGCCGCCCCTCGCCGCTTCCGACCCACAACCCCTCGACCGAGGCAAACCGCAATCCGAATCTACAGACCAACCCAATCTGCCGTCAAGCACACACGACAGCCGACCTTACACGTTACGCGTTACACATTACGTTTACACGTCTACGTTAGGTTAGGTTAGGTGGACGTGGGTTAGGTTAAGGGGACTTGGGTTAGGTTAAGCGTCAAACTTAGGTTAAGCATTCAAACACGTCAGGCGTCAGAGGTTAGGTTAGGTTAGGTTAGGTTACACGTTAGGTTAGGTTAAGGGGTCAGTGCTAGGTTAAGAAGCGTCAAACGTAGGTTAAAAAAGCGTTCAAACGTGAGGCGTGAGCCGGACAGCTTACCTTACGTAGACGTTAGGGGCTCACAGGCTGAGCTCACCTCGCCACACCACAGGTTAGGTTCGGTTCGGTTCGGTTCGCTCGGCTCAGCGTAAAGCGCCGAGGTCAGGGTTACGTTCGTTCACCTTCGGGCGCCACACTTTCGGTTGAAAGGTCGCGACGGGACGACGTCGGCAGGCACGCCGCAAACGAACAAAAACGTACAGACGACGTCGGAAACCGCCGACAGACGGGGGAGCAGCACGACCACGACCAGACACCGAGCGCGAACCAGACACACGCGAACCACCCCCACCGGCCAAAGGGCACCACACAACAACCCAGAGCACCACGTGTCGACACCAGAGCAACCCGCCGCTCACGCGACATGGCTGGCACCGAAGGGCAACCGCCCGCAACTGCGCTTTCCGCGCCGGCCCGGATGCACGTCGTGCTACAACAACACCACTACCGTACACAGCCGCTGTTCACAACATCACTATCAATGGCGCGCCCGCGGCTCGCCGCCGTCGCAGTCGCAGCCCCAACGCCAGCACTTTTGCACCACCATTCACACGCACCGCAACACAGCTCGCCGACACAGCCGAACAAAACAAACACCACACAACAACAACAGCAACAACGCCGCCGCCTCTACTTGTGCCGGCGACCCACCCCGCCGATGGCGCACCTTTCGCCAGCCGGCAATCGACACACACGCACCCACCCACCGGGGCCCAGTGCAAAAAAAAAAACACACAAAAACAAAAAAACAAAACAACACAAACGACACGGGAAGCGCACACCGCCACTTCGCGCGCACGCCACCAACCAGTCGTCGTCTCAAAATAACAAACACAAACAAAATAAACTAACAACTAGGGCAACACAAAACAAAAACGCCTCGCACGAACCGCCCACAAAAAGGACAAGCACACGCACAGCCTCTGCTGACGACCACGACGCAGCGGCACGCTGCTCCTGTCCCGCGCCCCGCGCCCCACTCGATTCACAACTCACGCGACACCGTCAACGACGGGCTCGCTTCCCGCAACCTACCACCTTTCCGCCACGACGCACAGCCCCAGCCCCACCCGACGACTGCACTTTCACCACCGCCTCCCCCTTCCCCCCCAAAACACACACACACACACACACACACAGCCAGCCAAAAACGCACTCGCGACCCACACATGCACGTGCATCGGCACACGCCAACCAGTCAACGTCGACAACCACACGCCACGCAAGGCTCGAAACGAAAACGAAACCGGCGTCCTTCCACGTTGCCATCAAGCTACGCGACACAAGACACAAGGAACCAACACAACAGCCGGCCCCACTAATTCCCACTCTCACGCCGCAAAAAGCACACCGAAACCGCCAAACACGCACGCACATTCCCCTTCGCACTGACACCACCGACCGGCTCGCTACCACACACCTCTCGGCAGCCGTTTCACGCCAATTCGCCACACAGTCGACAAGCGCCCGCCCTGTACGGCACACGCAACGACGCAGCGCAGCAAAGGGCGCCCGCAACACATACCTCTCCGCCGCCCGACGCGCCAACCGCCACACCACACCGCCAGCCACTCGCAAATTGTGCACTGCCACCAGCCACACGTCCAACACGCCGCGCCGCCTCCGGCCACCCGCCAGGGGGCGCTCACGTCCGCGACAACAGCGCGGCCCGCCGGGCCGGGCCGAACCGAACCGAGCCGCCGCTGCTCTGCACTCGGCACGGCCACACCCTGCTGCAGACCGGGCTCGTCCCTCTGTACGCGTCTGCCTGCGCATCAACACAACACGACCTTTTTTTTTTTTCTCTCTCTCTCTACCGCCATCCCTTCTTCTCGCGTTTTACTCGTTGTTGCAGCAGCGGCGCACACCTACACATCCACAGCCCCAGCCGAGCCGGCCTCACCTCAGGGCCCGCCGCCAGCGTCTCCTCCTCGGGCACAGGTGCGGTGCTGTGGCCGCCCATCCAACCGCATTGCTGGCCGTCCAGCCACCAGGCGTTCCCACTGCCGCGAGCCACGCCGCGCACCGACCCTGCTGCAGAAAACGAAGCATAGCCAGAGACCGACCGATACACAAAGCAAGCCGTCGCCTCGCCTCTTGTCCTTCCTGCCTTCCTTCCGCCCCCGCCCTTCTCACACCACCGCCTCTCCACTTTCGCCCCCCCCTCCTTTTTTTTTTTTTTTTTTTGTTTTCTTCTTTCTTTCTTTGGCCCTCTCTCCTTCCCGCCATGGCGGTTACGGCACCGCCTGCAGCGGCAGATTTTTTGCGCCCACACGCCTACTCCTACCACCATTAACCTTGCCCTGCCCTGCCCTGCCCTGCCCTGCCCTGCCCTGCCCTGCCCTGCCCATCAACGTCGCAGTCGAACCGACGCTTGCCAACACACTGCCCACGTTCCTTTCTCTTTTCGGCCTACGCCCATTACGCGCCGCCGCCACAGCACCTTCCCTTCCCACAACACACCGACGTCATCACACGCACCCAAAACAGGGGCCACGACCGTGTTCCTCGCCCACTCCCATCCCGCACGGTACGCACATTCCCAACTACTACCGCGCACCCTCCCTTTCCAATCTGTGTGTCTCTGTGTCTGTGTCCTGTCCGCGCGTGACGCCTCTCAACATCCGCCGTCCCCCGTCCCGTTTTCGCCCCCATGCCGTCGTCGCGCCGCCTCCGCCCCTGTCCGCCCCGCACCACACCATACACCGCTGCTTGTCCCGGCCGTTGCCACCAAAGGCGCCGACCGCAAACGCGCCACGCCGCAGCCCCCGTGCGTCTCGCGCTCGCTTGCATCTCCGTGCCGACGCTGCCTCTCTTCCCGCTCGCACTCGACCTCGACAACACAGTCTTTGGCTCCGCCACTGCGTGTTCCGGTGGTACGCACGCTGCAACACGTATGTATTCATTACCAGAGCGATGGCGAGGCATGACAGCATCTCTGTCTGACCAGAGAGTTCTTTATCGCTGCTAGTCGGCGCTTGGACCGCGCCAGACGACAGTAGTGGCACGCACCGGGTCGCCAGGAACAGTTGTTATATATATATATTGTAGCGCGAGTCGGGAGAGGTAGTAGTCGGTCGACAGTAGTAGCGGGTGGACGGTTGTACTGAGCGGGCGTCGGCGGCGTGCTCTGCTCGTCTCGCGACTCTGGTCACGGTTCGGGACGATGTATAGTCTATTGTGTTATAATCAAAAGGTGGTGTGACGCTGCATTGCGCAAATCTGATAACGAAGTTTCATTGTACTTATTTTGTTCAACAACAAAAGCCCCACTATTACTTTTTTTCTAAAGTAACTTTTGTCTCTTAACGAAAAACATTCACTTTTTAAAGACTACTTCCTATGGCATTTCCCTCCAAGGAGTGCAATTAATTACCAGCCAGCACTCATTCATTGCACACAGCTGTGTAAGGGGTATCTACAATTGAGGAGCGGATATAAATGCAATTTTTTGTTTTTTTTTTTTTTTTTTTGTGTGTGTGTTGTAACCTCCCAGCAACATTTAAAATAATGGACAATGTTATTTACGGATGCTAATGGACATTGCGCTAATTGTAACCTCGCCCACAATGAGAGGTATTGAAAATGGCAACAAAAATGTGAAATTCGCAATCTGACTCAAATATAAAGTCTTCACACAACATTTAAAAACGTCCGTTCAGTGACAAGAAACTTCAATTAAACCGAAATATCGGTCTTTGGCCCTGTGCAAAACAATCAGAATTAATGTCTTACCTCCGAATAAATGGATGTCACATTTCTGCTCTGGTTGTTGCGCAGCGCTTGGAGGAACTGCATTGCAAATAATAATATTCTCTTTTTTTGTGATTTTTGTGACATTTTTCTTCAAAGAAGTGGAATGAAATGTGAAGTGCAACGAACTCTTTAGTTCAATAAACAATTAAATGTTTGAAAAATGCTTTTGAAATAAAAATTATTACTGGGGAACTTGTTGGAGAATAATTACAATAAATACAATTTTTCATTATCTAATGATTATATTAATTAACAGTATACCTTATTCACCATCTTGACCAGTGTTGCCGACCGCCTACATCACACAACCGCACTCGGCTGCTACTACTGACCGACCGCTCTGCATGACGACTATTAGCGTACTGCACGCGACGACTACTGACAGAGTACAGCCCTCAACTACACAGAGCTACGGACTCGCAACGACTACTGACTGACTGACTGACTGAGAACCGCTCGCAACACTCGCGCAGTCCAGCGCAAACTCTCTGGTCACAGATGCTACAATGTCTCGCCATCGCTACTATGTTACATACGTGTTTCAGTGTCTTTTTCATTGGGGTAACGATCTTTGGCTCTTTTTATTCTGAATACAGGGCCAAAGGTCAACGCTGCTGCCCTTATACAATTTATCAGGTTTCATTATGTCTGTTGCAATGTTACATACGGTTCACTCTTTCATTAATATTATCGTTGGGTTTGTTTTGTAGGGACGTTAACATTCTGGCACATTTTTATTATCATCGGACTCTCTGCTATTTGTGCAGGGAGGTTATACCTGGGTCCATTTCCATTTCCATTTACATTTTAATATTGATAGACTTTTTGTTTTTCCTTCTTTTTTTTTTTTTTTGTTGTTTTTTTTTTTGTTTTGTTTTTCCCGCTCTCACCACCACCGCCGCATCACGCCTTCCGTTTTCTTGGTTTCTTTTCTGTTCTTCAACTGCTTCAACATCACCGCGCCCCATTTCCACACCACAGCCATCAGCCTCCAAGACGGGCGGGCGCAGTGTGCCATTTCCGGCGCACAAGCACACCCGTACGGTACTCTCCTCGCCCCCACGCCACCAACAACACAGCGACCACGCGGCTTTCAGGCATGGCACGGCACGGCACCGGCGAAATGCGCCGCCCCCGCCCCTCCGCGCATCCGTCCGTCTCGCCACGTTCACTGACAGCCGCGTCTGCGGCTACACCACGACAACCACAACACAACACCGCTCCCCTCCCTGGCAACTCACATTGTTTTTCTCCTCCTCTTTTGCACAAACCACAACGCCGAGCACAGGCGCAAGCCACCCACACCGCGCCCCTCCCCGTCCCGTCTTTGGCCGCCGCTCCTCGTTTCCTCGTTTGCCCCCTCCCATCTCCCGAAATGCCATGCCAGCAGCGTTACGCATGCCCCTCCCCTGTCCACACAACACTACCGCCTAACGAACAGCCTTCCGGGCCACATGCAGGGCACGCCCACCTCCAAACACTGCCAATTCACGGACGCACGCACGCACGCACGCACGCACGCACGCACACACACACACACACACACACACACACACTCACTTTCTCGACACCTTTCTGTACGGAGGGTGCGTCATCTCGACCGTGACAGAGTGACGGCAACTATCGACGATCCATTTCCCCCCACTGGTAAAACATGTCCACTAACACCTACATACATCATTCAAGTACACAGACAATAGCATACACACAATGGGAGGGCACACGAACATGGACGGCACGGCACTGTCATACACTCTTCCTCAGAACCATATCAACAAACGTTACGTACATCCGGGAAAGCGAAAGCGAACGCGAAAGCGAAAGCAAAAGCAAAGGCAAAGCCCAATGCAGCCGTCAAAGGTAACGTTCACCACGGCAGACACTTGCAGCCGCGCCGCCGTTAAACGCATTTCAGTGCGGCTCCAATACGCCTCCGACACGGGAACGTTCCGTTGCTCTACGAATGCGTTTCTCCCCTTTTTCCCTTCCCCCCCTCCTTGCACTCTTGCCTCATTCCTCACGTTCTGCCCGGACATTCGACCGATCAAAGTCAACCTTTCGTTACCGTTCTCAGCGCGACGGTGTACAACAGTATGACGGGTGTGCCCACGACTTCGGTTCAGTTGCGTGACGCCGGTCTATCGCGCCGATCGACAGTTACTCAGGGGGCGACGGATCGGACCACGTCACCGACACACAAAACACTTTCAAAACAAACAAATACATACCGGATGGACACAGACAAACACGTGTACAGACATTCGCCAAACAAACGACCGCCGCCGCCGTCGTCGCGCTTACTGTATACTGCACTGGACACGCGTGCATCTTGAATGACGACATCGGTGTGCGTGCGTCGTACGCAATCAGTCAGACACGGCTATCAAACATCAGAGTCGAATGGTACATCATCGTGCGTGTCGCCGTACACGTACAGTACAATACAACAACAATGCGTCTTAATGGCACGTTCATTTCAACGTCACTCACACACCTCCACGCTGCAGTTACGTCGCACCATTGTCAAACTCGGCGTACAGCAAAGGGAATAGTGGGCGGCAAAAAAAAAAAAAAAAACCAAACAAAAACATTTCACATTTCACCCTCGCCATGTATGATGTGCAAAAAAAAACAAACCCGCAAACGGCCGTCGTTACGGTGACACAAAAGTCGCCGATCGCACTGTCCCCCCTCGCAGACGGGTAACACACACACACACACCAACAACACCAATGGGTCAAAAACCACGCCAACGAGGCGTGCCACCATTCCACGCCACGGCGACCAACCTCGTGGCCGTACCCCGCGCAACACGCTTTGACGCGCGCCCCCCCCCCCCACCCACAATCAAAATGCACACATACATCACAGCCGTCCACACAAACAACAACAACAACAATTCCGCCCTTCCCGCAAAAGGCAAGTTGGTGGCCCTGAAAAGGGCCGTTTTGCCGCTCTCGCAACGGACGAGCCTTCTCCATCCTTCCTTCCTTCCTTCCATTCCAGAGCCACCTCCTTACTTGGAGCTCGTGTACTTGGTCACCGCCTTCGTGCCCTCGCTCACGGCGTGCTTGGCCAGCTCGCCAGGCAGCAACAGCCGCACAGCGGTCTGGATCTCGCGGGACGTGATGGTCGAGCGCTTGTTGTAGTGCGCCAGGCGAGAAGCCTCGGCCGCAATGCGCTCGAAAATGTCGTTCACGAAGCTGTTCATGATGCTCATCGCCTTCGACGAGATGCCCGTGTCAGGGTGCACCTGCTTCAGCACCTTGTAGATGTAGATGGCATAGCTCTCCTTCCTCTTGCGCTTCTTCTTCTTGTCGCCCTTCGAAATGTTCTTCTGCGCCTTGCCAGCCTTCTTGGCGGCCTTCCCGCTAGTCTTGGGCGGCATCTCGAACCAACGTACGGCAGCAGCAACACCAGTAGCAAGCGCTCCGCTCTAGTCAGCGTCTCCCCACACAGTGGCACCCGCCGCCAGCCGCCGCCGCACCTTTACCAGCTCGCCCTGTTGCGGCCGCCGACCAATGGGGCGCGCGCGCAACCGGCCGCCGCACCCGAGCCCATAAAGCACCCCCACCCCGGCTGTGCAAGGGACAGGCAGAGGGGCAAAGCTATCAATAAAACCCCGAATCACAATAGGAGCATGCCAGCACCCAGGCCACCCCCCCCACCACCCCAGAGAAGAAACCAGGACACAGTAAGAACACAGGTCTTCGCATCTACCAAATATTCCCGTGCACTTACCGGTGACCCACCCGACCCGCCGAACCACCTACCACCACCACCACACACCAGCAAACAGGTTCCTCAAGCTGATGGAAGCCCTAGGGAAGTCAGTCCACCACGCCATCCACAAACCAGTCCGCGAGAAGCAGTCGAGTCTGCTGCAATCCAGCAACTCGCGTCGTCCATCCGACTGCTACAGGCACAGATGACCCAGCTAGTGGGCATTCTAGCAACATTGACGCAGCTCCCCGCCGACCTCAGATCGGCAGCACAGCAGTCGCCTGTAGCAGCGACAGCCACAGGAAAAATTGTCCCCCACCATGGATAGGAGACCTAATATACAAGGTCTCAAAATATGCGCGTTTAACGCAGACAACCTTACTCGCCAACCCACGGAGTTTAGAGAATTCATACAGGAGGAAAAAGTTGACATATGCCTAGTGGGAGAAACATTCCTCAAACCAGGACTAAGAGTTTCTGTACCAAACTACATTTGTTACAGAAACGACCGACCCACTCACGGAGGCGGGGTAGCGGTATATGTCAAAAAAGGTATCAGACACCATCAAATATACCCCCCCAATACAGCAGAAATAGAAACAGCGGCAATCGAAGTGGCTACAGTAACTGGCCCCCTAACAGTCGTTGCAGTGTATCGCCCCCCTTCCCAAAGACTAGAAGAGGACGACATAGCTGCACTAAGTCGCATTAGAGGCAAACTACTAATAGCAGGGGACCTAAATGCCAAGCACGCAGACTGGAACTCGAGACGCCGAAATCAAGCTGGTCAACAACTGCAACGACTCGCGCGCACACACCAGTTACAAATATGGGGCCCAGAGGAACCGACACATTTCCCAAAGAACGGAGGAAGACCGGACGTCCTCGACATAGCCATCACAAAGAATCTGGTGGGCTTTGTATCCGCGACATCGGTAAACAGAATGTCGTCGGACCACAATCCCGTAATTTTCGAGGTCGACATGGGAGAATGGCTCTCTATCCCACAACGGCATGCGACATACAAGCGCATCAATAAGGAGCAATTCAGCAATACAGTAGCAGCTGAACTTGCCCAGACCCCGCCTCCAACTGCAGAGACAGCAGAACAGGCACTAGACGACCTCACAAGAGCGATCCTACAAGCTGCTGAGGGAGCCACACCGCCTCCTGCGGGGCCCCCCCGCTCCAGGCAACTCCCCCCGCACTTGCTTGCGCAAATACGGCACAAAAACAGGATCGCCAAAGAGTGGAAGCTCACCAGAAATAGGGATACACGGAGGCTACTCAATAGGCTACAGAGAGAGCTGAAAGCCGATCTCAATGAGTACCGCAACCAACAATGGTCGGCAAGGCTCTCAGCTCTCAAACTAGACGACAATAGTTTATGGCAAGCCACCAAACAGTACACAAAAAGACGCGCAAAAATGCCACCACTCCATGGCGAACGCGGACTGCAGTTCAGCCCCATTGACAAAGCTAACGCACTAGCCGACGTGTTCGAAAAACAGTTCAGACCAGCAGAAGTACAGGACAGAGAACACGTCGCAACAGTCCGCAGAGAACTGGCCGTGTTCCTGGAAGCAGATGACGAAGATGACTACACGCCACTCTTCAGTACTGAAGATGTGGCGCGCTGCATCAAGTCCCTGCCCACCAGGAAAACCCCGGGTCACGACCAGGTCACAAATGAATTGCTGAAACTCCTCCCGCCCCTGGCAATCACCCACCTGACCGATATTGTTAATGAACTGACGCGATCACAAAAATTCCCGGCGCAGTGGAAGCATGCAGAAGTCATTGCGATCGCGAAACCAGGAAAAGACCCGGTGTTCCCGCAACACTATAGACCAATTAGTCTACTGCCTACCCTCAGTAAACTTTACGAGCGCCTCCTACTAACCCCCATACAGGACTATATCACAAGAGAGCAGATCCTGCCGAAATTCCAGTTCGGATTTAGGCAAAGACACTCCGCCCCACAGCAAATCATGAGGGTGGTTGAAGCAGCCACGGACAGCTTCAACCGAAAGGGCTACTGCGGGCTTGTCTTATTAGACGTAGCAAAAGCCTTTGACTCAGTCTGGCACACTGGGATACTACACAAGATGTACACCCTAGGCTTCCCCGGAAAGATAGTCAAAATCGTTAAAAACTATCTCTCCGGTAGGACTTTCTCAGTCAAGATCGATGGATCCCTGTCGACCAGGAGAAGAATCAGTGCAGGCGTGCCCCAGGGCTCAGTCCTGGGACCCGTCCTCTACAGTGTCTACACTGCTGACATCCCTACGACTCAGCATGTAAACACTGCACAGTACGCAGACGACACTGCATTCTTCTCCTGCTCGACAAACAGGAACCTGGTTACAAGGCGTCTGCAAACCGCCCTAAACAGGACGGAAAACTGGGCAAAGCAGTGGCGCATCTCAATTAACTCTGAGAAAACACAAGCCATGCTGCTCACCAGACGCTATGGGAAACGCCGACCCCCAAGAAGACCATACCAACTGCTGAGATTGCAGGGGCAGAATTTGCCATGGAGAAATTCTGCGAAGTACCTCGGTGTCACACTTGACAGACGCCTGACATGGAAGTGCCACATAGAGGAGCTTCGCAGAAAGGCTCACGCCAGGATGCAGATTCTGTACCCTGTCTTGAACAGCACCAGTTCCCTCGACCCCGCAACAGGAGTAGCGATCTATCGAAGTCTAATTCGACCGATACTGGAATATGCGTGCCCTGTATGGGGCTACGCAGCCAGATCGACGATAGATCGCTTACAAAAGACTCAAAACAGAGCGTTAAGACGAGCCCTACACGTCCCCACGCGCTTCCCCACGGCAGATTTGCACGAAGCCGCAGACATAGAGCCAATCACCACAAGATTCCGCGCCCTGGCAGAAGTGTTCTACGCCACGGCGCGGAAGTCAGAAAACGAATTAATCAACACCCTTGGGCAATACGAACCCCATAGGCAGAGATATAACAGACCCAAGTCGCTACTCCTGCAGTAGCAGAAAAAGAACAACTAAAGAAAACTCTCAACGAACAGCAACCAACAAAAGCAAAGAAACAAAAACAACACAAAAGAAAAGAGGAGGAAATGTCCTAATGTGACAACAACCTCCACCAGCACACCCTCTAAAGGTAGAGGAATAAAAGAGAGAAGCAGCAGCTGCGCCGGCACGCACTCCGCTGCTCGACTCGCTGCCGCTCGCACCGGTCGTTTTCGTTTCCGTTTCGTGTGCACCGTCGCTAGCCCATCGCCATGTCCGGACGCGGAAAGGGAGGCAAAGTCAAGGGCAAGTCAAAGTCCCGCTCAAGCAGGGCCGGGCTCCAGTTCCCGGTCGGCAGAATCCACCGCCTCCTGCGCAAGGGAAACTACGCAGAGCGCGTCGGCGCCGGGGCGCCCGTCTACCTCGCCGCCGTCATGGAGTACCTCGCGGCTGAGGTGCTCGAGCTGGCCGGAAACGCGGCCCGCGACAACAAGAAGACGCGCATCATCCCGCGCCACCTGCAGCTTGCCATCCGCAACGACGAGGAGCTCAACAAGCTCCTGTCGGGCGTCACCATCGCACAGGGTGGTGTCCTGCCCAACATCCAGGCCGTCCTGCTGCCAAAGAAGACCGAGAAGAAGGCCTAAAGGAGGCCAGGCAATCGCAGCGCCGCGTGCTCCCCTGCACGCAACGCGCTTTGCCGGCTCGGCCCACAACAATCGGCCCTTTTCAGGGCCACCACACAAACCTACGTCCAAAGCAAAATTTCAGTCGTCCTCGCCGCACCTTGTTTTGTTTCAACTTTGCACTGTCACAGCACAGCCGCCGCCGGCGCACGTCCGCCATCTTGTCGTCCACACAGCCCGTGTGGCCCAACACACACACACACATTTTGCACGGTCGCAGTCGCCTTCCAAACCGACAACGGCAGCAATAATGACCATTGTTAAAGGGAGGCGTGTCGACACACCGCCCTCCACTCCCGCGCGCAACGGCCGTCGACACGAACGAAACAGCTGATCCGGCCGCCTATGCCCACACGCCTTGCCTCGGAAACCCCAACGCCGCCGCAAACAAACACACAGAGCCAAACCACGCAAGCAAATAATCACCGCCTCTCGCACAACAACACACAGCCCGCCATCTCCGTCGCGATCGATACAAAGACACACAAACGAAGCAGCTCCACACACAGCCAGCCACATGACACGTTTCCTTTCCTTCTCCCCTCCCAGTCACATCACGTCGCTCAAACGGAAAGAAAGAAAGAAACAAACAAACACACGCAGCAACAACACAGATAGCAGTTTCTCACAGTAGAGCGATGCCTTTATTGTAAAGTAGATTTTGTAAGATGAGTTATAGAGGCTTGAACGGCGCAGAAGTTCTTGCAGAACTGTTACTCGACGACAAATTATCAAATTTAAGTGATTTTGAGTCATATCATACAGAAGTAGAAAAGGACACCACGTCCATGGCCGTCACAGTCTTGCGCTTGGCGTGCTCAGTGTACGTCACCGCGTCGCGGATCACGTTCTCCAGGAACACCTTCAGCACCCCGCGGGTCTCCTCGTAGATCAGACCAGAGATGCGCTTCACGCCGCCCCTGCGAGCCAGGCGGCGGATGGCGGGCTTCGTGATGCCCTGGATGTTGTCGCGCAACACCTTGCGGTGCCGCTTGGCGCCACCCTTGCCGAGCCCCTTTCCTCCCTTGCCGCGGCCTGTCATCCTTCCTTCCTCGGGCAAAGCAAAACGTGCACAAACAACAGCTGCAGCGGCTGGCGAGTCGGCTACGGTCTGCGCCCAGCGCGCCCGCCGCCCCCCTATATAGACTCTGGCCCGCCCTCCCCCCACCACGCGCAACCGAGGGCATATAAGCGCAGCACGGAGGCGCGCGGGCCCGTTGTCAAGGCAGCACCGGACGCCGCGCCGCACCTAACCTCCACGCACGCCGCTCCGCTACCGCTACCGCTACCGCCATGGCCCGCACAAAGCAAACGGCCCGCAAGTCCACCGGCGGAAAGGCGCCGCGCAAACAGCTCGCCACCAAGGCGGCGAGGAAGAGCGCGCCCGCCACCGGAGGCGTCAAGAAGCCCCACCGCTACAGGCCGGGCACCGTCGCCCTGCGAGAAATCAGGCGCTACCAGAAGAGCACAGAGCTGCTCATCCGCAAGCTGCCATTCCAGCGCCTAGTGCGCGAGATCGCCCAGGACTTCAAGACCGACCTGCGCTTCCAGAGCTCCGCAGTCATGGCCCTGCAGGAGGCCAGCGAGGCCTACCTCGTCGGCCTCTTCGAAGACACCAACCTGTGCGCAATCCACGCCAAGCGCGTCACCATCATGCCCAAGGACATCCAGCTCGCGCGCCGCATCCGCGGCGAGCGCGCCTAAACCGCGCCGCGGCACCGCACCGCACAAACAAAAACGGCCCTTTTCAGGGCCACTAACATCTCTCCGTCGCGAGCAAACTTTGTCGGTCGCCTGCCTCTCGCCCCGCAACCCAAAAACAAAAACCACCACTTCCCGTCCGTCCGCCACACCCGCTCACTCTGCCTGCCTGCTAGCAGCGCGCAACAATCACACATCATCCCTCCCCCGGCGCTCCAAGCGCACAATACCCAACGGCCGACGTCACACCGCACGGCTGGCTGGCTGGCCGGCCGCCCGCCGCTTTCGTTTCGAAAACAAAAAAAAAACCCGCACTCCACTCCGACGGCCAACGGCCAGGCAGGCGCGCTCGCTCGCTCTACACGCCGCCGAAATCCCCGCCGACTCCTTCCACATCTCAACGTGCCCCCCGTTGCAAAACATAACACACACAAAGGAACAAAACAAAGACCAGACACGACTCGACAAGACAGACATCCGAGAAGAACGAACGCAGGCAAGCCATCCAACGTATTCAAACAAAACAACGTGACAGAAAACCAACCGTCGGCCGCCGCCACAAACACGGCGACAATCAACCACGACAACAACAACACCGCTTACCGCTACCGCCGCCCACACCCGCCACCGACCCCCGCAATCCAACCACCACGGCACGCAAACAGCATCCCCACGGGCATACAGACAGACACCCACACCAAACGCAACACGACAATCAAAACCTTCCCCGACGTGCTTTGATGGCCCTGAGAAGGGCCGTTTTGGGCCGCGCGTCTCTTGCGCGCCACTAGACGACGACGGGGGGTGGGGACGACGGAGTCAAGCGCCAAACCCTTCCTTTCCCATCTCTTTCTCCTCTACTCTACTCTACTTCTTCTTCTTGGGCGAAGCCTTCGCCTTAGACGGCGTCGTCGCCTTCTTCGGGCGCGGCGCCTTCGGCTTCTTCGTCGGAACCTTGGCGGCCTTCTTCGCCTTCGACGGCGACTTGGCCTTGGCCGGCTTGGCCGCAGCCGCCTTCTTCGCACCCGCGGGAGCGGCCGACGCCGCAGACGCCTTCTTGGCGGCGCCCGCCTTCCGACCGGTCGCCGCCTTCACGCCACCAGCCTTCTTTGCGCCGGCCGCACGGGCGCCCTTCTTCTCCTTGCTGGCCGGAGCGGCGCGCTTCTTCTTGGCACCGCCAGCACGAGCCTTGCCGCCCTCGGCCGCCCCCCCGCCGCCGGCGCCGGCAAGCTTGAACGAGCCGGACGCGCCCTTCCCCTTCGTCTGCACCAGCTCGCCCGCCACGACGGCCGACTTGAGGTACTTCTTGATAAACGGCGCCAGCTTCTCCGCGTCCAGCTTGTAGTGCGCGGCTATGTACTTCTTGATCGCCTGCAGCGACGACCCGCCGCGCTCCTTCAGACTCTTGATGGCGGCCGTCACCATCTCAGAGGTGCGCGGGTGCGCAGGCTTGGCGCGCGGCTTCTTCGCAGACGACGCAGACTTGGCCTTCTTCGTAGTGCCGGTGGCGGCGGGTGCCGCAGCAGTCTCGTTCGTAGCCGCCTGATCTGCCATTTCGACGACGCGCGTAACACACAGCGAGAGCGAGCGGGACGGCAGGCACGCAAGCACAGCACAGCAGCAGAGCAGAGAATACTGTCGCATCATGGTGTAGTGTCCTCCAGGTTGACACTACTGGTGTGTGGGTGAAGTTCTGGTAGAATCGCTCTACCCTTCCTTCAACAAGTGGGACATCAGTGTCCTTCCAGGTTTTTCTTAGAGAGAAGCTTTTGGGTGTCTATGCTGCCCTGCTTCGTGGGCAATTTGATAATTGATGCTTGCTGCGGTTTTTTTTTTTTTTTTTTTTTTTTTTCCGCAGCAGATGTGGCTAGGCGCTACTTGTTACGTAGCAATGTCTTCTAATCTGGTAGGGCGGCAACGTCTGCTGGCCGTCTCAGCAGGTCCGGCCAGCGGAGTGTGCGTCGCCAGTGTGGACGTTGTCCCAGATTCCTTATCAGCGGGTTGGTGGATGTACCCGCTTTGTTGTAGAAGTTTGTGGCCGCTTCTTCGAACCGCCTGCGTAGCGGTTCGATGTCTGCGACCACGTGAGTGTCCTCCGTCGGGAAGTCCCTTGGGAGGTGAAGAGCTAACCTGAGAGCCCTGTTCTGCAGTTTTTGCAGCCGCTCCAGGTTAGTTTGCGCCGTGTTGCCCCACACTACCGCCGCGTATTCGAGGAGAGGTCGAATTACGGACTTATATAGCGTGAGGCCGACGCAGGTAGGCAGCGTCGTAGTGGGGTTTAGCAGTGGGTAGAGGAGTCTTAGTCTACCCAGTGCTTTGCCCCTGATGCTCTCCACGTGTGGCCTCCAGGTGAGGTGCCGGTCCAGTGTGACGCCCAGGTACTTCGCAGTACCGTTCCACGGGACCGGGACGCCTCGGACCGAGACTGTGGGCGCGTCGTCCTTGACGTGTCTCGTCGCAATGACGATGGCCTGGGATTTCTCCCCATTGTAGGCCAGGCGCCATTTTTTCGCCCAGTCAGTGAGGGCGTCGGTGGCCGTCTGAAGTTTCCGCTGCAACGCCTCGACGCATCTGCTGCGGCTGTACACGGCCGTGTCGTCCGCATACAGCGCCAGGTTGACGTGGGCTGTGCGCGGTGGGTCGGCCGTGTACAGAGAGTAGAGCGTCGGCCCAACGACCGAGCCTTGAGGTACACCCGCGAGTATACGACGCTCCGTGGAGATTCCACTGTCTGCTCTGACGTGGAACGTTCTGCCCTCGAGGTAGCTCTGTAAGAGCTTCACGTGCGACACCGGGACGCCCAGGTCAAATAGTTTGAACAGGAGGCCCCGATGCCACACGGAGTCGAAGGCACGCGACACGTCGAGCAGGAGAGCGCCGAAATACTCGCGTCGGTCGATGGCACCGAACGCCTCCTCTGTTAAGCGCAGCAGCTGGTGTGTCGTGGCGTGTTGACTCCTGAAGCCAAACTGTTCGTTTGGTAGGAGTTGTTCTGCCTCGATGATCGCCCGCAGGCGGACCAGATACAGGCGTTCGAATATTTTCGAAAGTGCTGGAAGCAGGCTGATTGGCCTGTAGTTTTTCGCCCTTCGAATGTCCTTCCCTGGCTTGGGGAGGGCTACTATTTCAGCATGCTTCCAGCACGACGGGAACTGTTTGCTGAGCAGCACCTGGTTGAAGGTTGACGCGAGGACGTCGGCTGCCGTGTCTGGTAGCTGCTTCAGCATTATGTTCGTTACGTCATCTGGTCCACCTGCTTTTTTAGCATTTAGGTGGCGAAGTTGCAGCTTGACTTCGTCGGCTGAGATAGGCGGAATGGCTTCTTCTACCTCGTCATACTCCGCATCGAGGAAGACGGGGAGGCGTTCTTCTACCATCTGGATGTGGGCGGCGTCTATCGGGTCGTCGACCGGAGTGAAATTCGCGGCGAACGCGTCCGCTAGGGCTTCTGCCTTCGCGTTCGGCTCGCTCACGAATTCGGCTCCCACTTGCAGCGGCGGAATCCGTTGCATACGGCGCAGGTAGCCTTTTACGGCTTTCCACGCCGAGCCGTCATCGATGTTTAGTTGCTCCACCTTGCGCGCCCACTCCTGATTTCGGTGCGTGTCTACATCAGCCTTGATGTGCCGGCACAGTCTATTTAATTCTCGCTTAGTGGCTCGATTTCTTGTCCTCTGCCACTCGCGCTGTAGGCGGTTCTTTTGCTCTATAGCCTCCCGGATGTGTCGTGGCAGAGGGTGTGGCCGGCAGTCGATGTTGGCGTCGTCTCTGACAGGCGTGGCCGCTGCCGCGGCGTCAACTATCGACTGCCTGATGTGTTGAAGTGCTGCGTCTGCTCCGTGTTCCGCCGCGTCCGGTGTGGCCTCAAGGGAATCGGCGACGGCGTTGCGGAACTCGTCCCAGCTGATGTCTCGTATGTCGAGCCCTCTCCGCTGTCTTGGGAGAGCGTCGGCGTCGAGGTCAAATATGACCGGTACGTGGTCGGAGGACATCTTTGGCCGCGTACCGGCCGTGACGTGCAGGCGAGCGCCCTTGATGATCATGATATCCAGGATATCCGGGTGGCCCCGGTTCCGTGGATATATTGTCGGTTCGTGAGGACCGATGACGACAGCTTCGTGGCGTTCCGCGACATGGAGTAAGCGCCGCCCGCTTGTGTTGGTCGTCCTGCTGTTCCAGACCGCATGCTTCGCGTTGAAGTCTCCCCCCAGTATGATTTTTCCGGGGAGAGCCAGCAACTTGTTGCAGTCTCCCGGTAGGAGCGCTCCTCTAGGCGGTCTGTAGACAGCGACGAACGTTATGGCGCCGTGTGCCGTCTCCACTGATACGGCAGTCGCTTCTGTCTTCGCCAGTTCCGGTATTTGGACGCGGTGGTGTCGTAGCGTCCTTCGTACATATACCGCTGTGCCGCCTCCGTGTGTTTGCCTGTCGTCCCTGTAGCATTCGTAGTTCGCTACGCCGACTCGGACGCCAGGCTTAAGCCACGTTTCGGTGACGAGACATACGTCGATGTTTTCGTCCCGTATAAGCTGCCGGAATTCGCCTGCCTGCTTAAGGAGTCCCTCGGCGTTGAAGACGCAGGCTGTTAAACTCCTTAGCGCTTCAGGCATGATGGCTGCATGGCTGGATGGCGGATGCAACTTTCTGCACCACGGCCAGGAGCTCAGTCATCTGCTGCATCATTGTTTCCATGCAGCTGAGCATCCGTTCCACGCGGGCTTCATTGGCAGCGTTGCCGCCGACAACATGGCGCGCGTTGGTCTCCATTTGTCCGCCATCTTGTCGGGCGCCGACAGTATGGCGGGGCGCCGTGGGACGCCGCCATCTTGGCTCCGGGAAGTCCTTCGGGCTCGCAAGGTCAGGCGCGGCTGTCGGTGGTTGGTCCGCTGCGTGTGCCGGCGGGGCCGGGAAGGCTCGCGCTGATTGGCCCGCGGCGCGTTGGGTCGCTGCAGGGAGGGGAGCCTGGCGCTGCAGGGGTGCAGCGGCCGGGACTACCTGCCTGCGCGGCAGCGCTGTGGGCGGGGCAGCGGCGCTTTGTCCTGCAGATGGGCCAGCTGCCGGCTGGGCTCCGGTAGGCGGAGTCTGTCCGCCATTTCTCGTCGATGCGTGCGGAGCGGGGGCTCCATTTTGTGGCGCCGCATTGTCTGCGACTTGGCGCGCTTTTTCGGTCGTTGCCCTGCCTCGGCGGCCGCCTCTCCTGTTGTTCCGCTTCTTCCGGGGCTGGGTACTGCGTTGGCGGGAACTCTGCCTTTGTGTTCCCTTGTCTTCGTTCCCGCGCGCGCGATCAGCGAAGTCGAGGAGCACTGGGCAGCCACGGTAACTTGCCACGTGTTTGCCTTGGCAGAGCTTGCAAGTCGGGATGAAATCTTTGTGTGGCACCCCTTTAAGCGCGCACGACTCAGTTGAGTGTTGCTCGCCGCACTTCACGCAGTAGTCTGGCATTGCACAGTACTTACTGACGTGACCAGGTTCAAGGCAGCGGTAACATTGTGCGTAGGCCGCCTTGTTTCGCAGTTCTTCAGCTTTCACTTCCACATTGCCTATTTTTGTGAGGCTGAAGAGCTGCCTGTTATGAGTTGTATTGCTGGCTATTACCAGCATAAGTGGGCCACGCCTGCGTGTGCGAAAAGGACGCATTCTTACGACCTCTTCGACCACGAATCCCATGTTCTCCAGGTCCTCCTTTACTTCTGAAGGCAGGATTGTGCGTGGCAAGTGCCGAAATACTACTTTGAGCGGCTTTGTTCTTAAGGGGCTGAACGTGTAGTGCGACCACTTCTTGTCCTGCACCAGCTGAGACACTTTTTGATATTCTTCAGATGTTTTGGTGCATATTTTGAAAAGTTCGTCACCAGTCACGCGCACTGTATAGTTGTCTTTACCAATGCAGAGGCTGATAGCGTTTTGCAGCTCTCTAAAATGCTCGTCAAATTTTATGACAATTGGTGGCGGCTTGCGACGCTGTTGCGCCTTGGGGATTTCAATGTCCTCCTCCTCCGCATCACTAAGGGCGCCAAAGCTGTTACTCACGTTTACAGGTGTGGTGTCCTTTGTGAGCACAGCCTTTGCAGTTTTTCTCGCGGTGGTGAAGCCGTCTTTGTCGGTCGTGTTGGTGCGGCCGCGCCTGCGGTTCTGCTTGGAGGGGAGCGGTGGAGTGTTGCTTTCCCTCCTGTATTTGTTGACTGACGGTATGTCGCCAGTCAGGCCGCGTTTCCTTGAGGTAGGCTGCTTTTGCTGCGGTGCGTCGTGCTCCATGGCGTCCTCCTCCTCGTCGCTATCCGGAAGTGGAGTAGCCAGAGCGTGGGGTAGCATCCCCACAAGCAGCTGAAGGGCTGCGTCAGAGTCACTTGGTGTGGATGTAACACCTGGATGCGACGTATCCACAGATGTCGGCGTCACGGTCGCGGTAGCACACGGCACTGCGGTAACGGCACTATCACTAAATGACGCGGACACACCGGAAATTTCGCATAAACTAGTGTCGCCCTTTAGGGGAGGAGTACTATCGGTGGTACACGATTGTGCCACCGACGTACTCGACTCTACCCTTGCGTGCAGGGACGCGGCCCTGTCCGCGGGAGTCGGCACTGTCGCTTCAGCTTGCGGCGTGGCGGAGCGCTCGGCGCGTACGTCCGTCTCGCACGGCATCGCTGACTCGAGTGGAGCGCGAGAGCAGAGAATCACAAGGCCCAGCCAGTGTCGCGGGCGGGCGCGGACGGCCGAGAGAGCGGCCGCCACTCTGCGCGCCGCCGCGCCGCGCCTCCCGCGCTTGCTACCGCCCAACGTCCGACAGCCTGTGCGGAGCAGCCCCAAACCTGCGCCACAACCGCCCGCGCCTTTCAAACCACCGAGGATGGGGCTACACACAGCCACACCACAGTCGCCAACCAGTCGCCACGGCAGCGCCGCAAACCACGGCCAAACTGCAGCTACCGCGCGCTACAGCCTGGGTCGGCCCGCCGAGAATCGCCGCCCCCGCCCAAATGCCGCCCCCACAGCCCCAGCCGACGACCCGCCACAATGGCCAAACCTTCGGCAAAACTCCCACACCGTCGCCGCGGCAGCCCGGCCAGCGCGGCCGGCGCCACAGCCACACAAGCCGAGGCGTGCGGCGATGACGGCCGTGCAAACGCGCCTCCGCCGCCCCATCGCCTTCCGTCGCCCTCCCGCCGTTTCCCGATCGGCCCGCAGCCGTCGGGCCACATCGCGCGCCGTCCTCCTCCTCTCGCCCGCCAACATTCACAGCCGTTTCTCAACAATTGCCCGCCGCAAACGGACGCCGCCTGCGCAACAGGCGCCGCCGCCCCTCGCCGCTTCCGACCCACAACCCCTCGACCGAGGCAAACCGCAATCCGAATCTACAGACCAACCCAATCTGCCGTCAAGCACACACGACAGCCGACCTTACACGTTACGCGTTACACATTACGTTTACACGTCTACGTTAGGTTAGGTTAGGTGGACGTGGGTTAGGTTAAGGGGACTTGGGTTAGGTTAAGCGTCAAACTTAGGTTAAGCATTCAAACACGTCAGGCGTCAGAGGTTAGGTTAGGTTAGGTTAGGTTACACGTTAGGTTAGGTTAAGGGGTCAGTGCTAGGTTAAGAAGCGTCAAACGTAGGTTAAAAAAGCGTTCAAACGTGAGGCGTGAGCCGGACAGCTTACCTTACGTAGACGTTAGGGGCTCACAGGCTGAGCTCACCTCGCCACACCACAGGTTAGGTTCGGTTCGGTTCGG